>NW_006159691.1:2144058-2175918 GCF_000334495.1 Tupaia belangeri chinensis
TTTTTATCATCATAATCTTCTTTATATTACATTGGATTACATATAACTTTACATTGTATTACATTGTTTTTTCAAAAGGGAATGCCATGCATGTCAGTCAGTACAGAGACATTAATCTCCCCACTTCAACATTCAATATCTTTTCTGTTTTCCCCAATCATTATTTTTATTATTCTAATTATTTTTATAAAACAGTCAATTGTTATTTCTCGTTTTGCTTGTAAAAATACTTTGCCCATCATGAAATACTTCTCAGACCAATCCAGTTGAGAATACTATACATGTCATCATCAACAGTTAATAACCCCTATCTGTTTCTCACTAACGTCCTGTCTCTCTATTGTTCACTTGCTATCTTTCTCTATCCTCTTCTCTTCACTTACCCCATTCCACACTGTCCTATTCTCATTAAGTACCTTCACTGTGTTTATGTCCTCCGAATTTTTGCTCTCTATTATAGAGTGCGGATAGTCGGTATATATTGAGTGGATACATACAATATCTTTCTTTCATAGCCTGGCTTACTTCACTCAGCAATAGATCCTCCATATCTGACCATTTTCTATCAAATTCCAGGGTCTTGTTATTTTTTATGGCTGAGTAGTATTCCATAGAGTATATATACCACACTTTTCCAATCCATTCATCAGTTTGTGGACATTTAGGTTGGTTCCATGTCTTGGCAATTGTGAATAATGCTGCAATAAACATGGATGTGCAAGCACTTTTCTGACTGAGCGTTCTCCTGTCTTTTGGGTAAATACCCAGAAGTGGGATTGCTGGATCAAATGGTAGTTCTATTTGTAGATCTTTGAGGAACCTCCATATTGTTCTCCACAGTGGTTGAACTAGTTTACATTCCCACCAACAGTGTAGGAGGGTTCCCTTTTCACCACATCCCCGCCAACACTTATCACTTTTTATATTCTTAATCTTTGCCATTCTGACAGGGGTTAGGTGGTATCTCATTGTGGTTTTTATCTGCATTTCCCTTATGATGAGGGATGTCGAGCATTTCCTCATATGCTTTTTGGCTGTTCGTATGTCTTCCTTAGAGAGACTTTTGTTCAGCTCACTTTCCCATCTTTTAATCGGGTTAATCATTTTTTTTCGCATAAGGCACTTGAGTTCCCTATGTATTCTCGTTATCAGTCCCTTGTCTGAGGCATATTTAACAAAAATATTTTCCCATTCTGAGGGTTGTCGGTTCACACTTGTTACTGTGTCCTTTGCTGTGCAGAAACTTCTTAGTCTAATATAGTCCCACTTGTCTATTTTAGGGATTATTGCCTGTGCTTTGGGAGTCTTATTTAAGAAGTCTTTGCCTACTCCAATGTCTCCCAGAGTTTTCCCAGCATTTTCCACAAGTAGTTTTATTGTCTGAGGTCTTAGGTTCAGATCTTTGATCCATTTTGAGTTGACTGTTGTTAATGGTGAAAGATGGGGGTTCAGTTTCATCTTACTGCAGGTGGATACCCAGTTTTTCCAGCACCATTTACTAAAGAGAAATATATATTTTTTAATAATTAACCTTAGCTTACTGTAACTTTTGTTTTTAACTTGAAGGAGACTTTAGAAAATGCTGCTGTTGATGAACAGATATTAATCACTCTACTAGAGGAGACATTGAAGTGTTAATCTCTCTATAAAAACAATATTGCAAAGTTGTCATGAAAAGGGAATCCCAGGGAATGCATCCAGAAATGTAGGAGAAATGTTGTCAGAAGATAATTAATAGAAAGGTTATTTTTCTGGATTGTATAATGTTGGTAGTACTTGGTTATTAAAAATGTGTCATTGTGATTTCTTTTTTTATTTGAAATGAAATCCTCTTTCCTAAGTTTGCATTCTTTTCCTTAAAGGATTCACCCTCAGCATAGTGCTTAAGCTTCATGCTCCATGAAACTCAGCTTGCTCCAGGGTGGGCATTATAATTATGTTTTATGATTTGAAAATTTCATCTGAGAGAGGTTAAATGACTTGTCTAAGGTCACATGGTCATGGCTTGGGCTGAACCGTGAGCCTAAGTCAGAGCCTTCAAGATGCTTTCCAGCTTCCCAGTGGAGCATATTAGGGATGCAAGTTTTTGGTTGTCTCTATCTTACATCCACTAATGGCCAGAGCCTGGAAGACAAAGAGGAGTTTCTGTTACCTGTCCTTTACGGCCTAAGATCGTTCCCACTTTGGGAAGTGTTCATATGCTTGTTGGTGGAACATGGGAACTTCCTTTTCAGCTGGCTTCAGGGTGAATCAACCACAGGAAAAAGTTGTTCAGTCCTCATAGCTGCTTTTTGTTTGGGGCGTTGCTGTTGGTCCTCATCTGAAATTTCATTTTGCCATTTCTCGTTTTTTCACTCTGCCCCCAAGCTGTTACTCTTCCAGTTTTAAGGACTCTTCTGGATGAGAGATGGTCTGAGAGCCTCCAGGGAGAACTAGATGAGAGGGAAAACAACAAACTAGTGAGGACTTAAGATGCTATGGACACAAGGAGGCCAAAGAACCCCCGAGGCAAGCATCTTTCATCTTTTTCATAACTCTTCCAGCCCACAGCTCCTGACATTCCAATCAGCAGATTCTACTGGGTTTTCCAAAATTCGTTCACTTCCTCTTATGCCACACAATTCTCTCAAGGATGGGGTGAGTGGTATAGAAATTCCTGGCATTTTGGGTGGGCCCAAATTGGTTTGCCTCCTCTGAGTCAATGCGAAAAATATGGAGCATTTCAGTGTTTTGATTTCTGTGCTACTTTTGCTTCCTGTGTTCATTTCAGTCAGCATTGTGTTTAGAGGGTTTGACGGATCTACATTTATGCCACCATCTTTCTCACGAATGCTGGTTTTGATACTGCATTTCACATTTTTACTTTCCCTGAGATCCTTTACTAACTCACAGATCTGTCATCTAATCCTATTGTCTCTACAGTTTATCTTAGTTTCTCCTTGTAGTTTTCTCTTGTTCAGCAGAGAGCTAGATCTCTTTGTACCCTGTTGAGAATGCTTAATGCTTTCTCATATATACCTCAGGTTTTTGTACCATATATTATTAGAGATCTTCTCTTAATTTTTTTGTTATGAAAGACCAGCAAATGGCATAATGGTTACATTGCTTGACTCGCATGTAGTGAACTGAGATTCAAGTCTCAGACCTGGTGGCTTAAAACTCATGCCAGGCACATGTGTGTGCATGCCCAAAATACCAAGAGGAGAATGGAGGAGAAGGGATTGCAGTGTGGACATCCCTCCCAGGGGGTGATTTCTCACTTTCTGTCTGTCTTTCTGGCAAGCACATGTGCCCTATAGCAACAATATCTCAAAATTTTTTTGTTATGATTTATTTACTTTTTTTTTTTTTAAGAAAGATTTTTGCTATAGGGTGCATGTGCTTGCCAGAGAAACAAAGACAGGCAGAAAGAGAGAAATCACTCTCTAGCGGGGATGGCCATGCTGCAATCCCTTCTCTTTCATTCTCCTTTCTAGGTTTCGGGCATGCACACATGTACCCTGCATGAGTTTTAAGCCTCTGGGTCTGGACTTGAACCACAGTCAGCCATGTAGGAGTCAAGTAACATAATCATTATGCCATCTCTTGGCCCTCCTTGCTTTTTTATTTTGTTCTGTGAAGTTATTTTCTGAGTAGGGAGAAGATGATAAGGATGGGAGAGCCTTTGGCTCAAATCTGGTCTTACATTAGGAGTCCCCTGACGGGTTTCCTACATGATAGACACTATATTTTAACTTGGAGGTTGACAGTGTGGAAGAAACACATGGTCTACCAAGTAAATTCCAGGCAGATAAGGTTCAATATCTCCCCCCTCCCCCCGCCAGATTACAACAAAAAGTGGTCCGCCATTTGCATTTTAAAATACTTTTCAGTTTCCTCCAGATGCTTGTGATAGTTTCATAGTGAGCTCTTGTTTTCAATTCCATTGCTAGTTTTCACTTTTTTTAGTGGTTTTGTAGGCATTGCATTGAGGTTCTGGGTGAGACTGTCAGAAGCCAGACATTTGAAACAGAAGGTGACTTGACCAAGGTCACACAGCCAGCTGGTTGTAGAGCCAATCTTTAATGCAGGGCTCCTTTCTCCCAGGCAAATCCTCAATCTTCATGACCACCTGCCTCTCTTGTCCTGTCAGGCCCTGAGTTGTTATGTGATTTAGCAAGTGGCAGCTTTGTTAGAAGTTCATTTCTGTTCTGAAGAGTTTTAGCCTGAGGTAGAGTCGCATTGGCAAGGGCTACACTCATAGGATTATCCACACTGGGCCTTTGCAGATTAAAAACAAACAAACAAAAAATGCATAGAGTTGGAATTTGCTGGGTACTTGTTTCAAAGATGAGAAATGTGTTTACACGTCTCAGGCATGAACTCCTAGGCATTGGAGAGGCAGAGATGAGGCAGTTTGGAGGTGCTGGCTCTGTGTTTTGGCTCAGGAATCTTAGTGACTCCCTTGCTATCTCTTGAAATGTTCATCCAGTATTCATCCCCCACACCCAATAACTACGGGAGTGTCTGCTTTTGTGTATGTGTGTATGCATGCACATGTGTACCTCCATCTGGGTAAGATTTACTACCATAGGGAACCAAAGTGCCAACATCTGAGTGGGTGGACAGGCTTACTGATTGAATTGGGTGACCTGCTAGTGCAGCTGTAATTATAGTCACCAAGGCACCGTCCTCATCACTGAGACCTTAGAACAAGGTGAATCCATAAGCCCTTTTGCATCAACTCAATCCTGGCATCCAAGTAATTTAAGTTTTTAGCTTGATTGAGGTCCCTTATGTGTGGTCCTTAAAAACCCTGTATCCTTGTTTAGCAGCCGTAGTATATTCTGGGTGCTGCTGCTCAGCTGGCTGAGGCCACATGGGAGGCTCGGGTTCAATTCCCTGCCCACCTAAAAAGCCAGGCACAGTGGTATGCATCTGTAGTCTCAGCTATTCAGAGGCTGGGACAGGAGGATTGCAACATGGGAAGACTCTACCTAAAACGCATGTACGTGTGCATGTGTGCACTCACTCTTCACCCTACATTTCATGCACATTTAACAGGCCATGGTAGATGAAGCTTAGCTGGCAACCACAGACTGATTTGCCAAAGCTTAACTGCTTTGAGGGGGCTTCCCCCAACCAACTGTACTTATGATAATACTCAGACCTCAATAAATATTTTATCGACACAATTACCAACTTGTGATTTATATAATGCTGGATGCTATTATCAAGTTTAATTGACTATATGGAACCCTTGTCTTTACTTTATGTAATTAAATGTTAATATAATTATATTATTAAAAATTGAGTATATAAACCGGTGCCTGTCAGTAGTCCTAAATGTTTCTTAGGCTCCCATATGCTCAGCACCGTTCAGGAGAAAGATGATAGCCTTCAGGGAAAGAAAACAGCCGGAATCTATAAACAGGGAAAGGGGACTAAATTCTTTACTTGTTGGATTCTCAGTTTCTTCCTCTTTAAATGGGAATTATTAATTTCTGGATCACAGGATAGTTGTTATGATTAAGTCAGATGGTATAGACTGCCCAGCCTGGTGCCTGGCAAATAATAATTGCTCGGTATGGATCCCTGTCCGTGTTCACCTTATGGGTATGCTTACTGAATGCCTGCCACTTTCAAGGCATTATCTAAAGAGCCAAATTGGCTCTTCATTTCTTTCCATATTTTCATTGTCGATCTCCCCCACTAGAATGTGAGCTTCATAAAGAAAGGGTTATAGCTGGTGGTGCCTGCTTTATCCCTGGTGCCTAGGATAATGCCTAGCATACAGCAGAACTCAATATAGCATTATTGAATAAAGTCTAAATATGAGTTGAATCAATTCAGAAAGGATAAAGAGGAGTGAGAATTTCCAAGCCAGAGAAACGTACTAGTGTTTTCACATAGGAGACATTATGATATCATTGAGAAGGTTTGTGTTTCGCGGTCATATTGTAAATAATGCTAATTTCTGGCTCTGCCTTTTCCGTGTTGCATACCCTTGAGAAAGTTACTTAACCTCTCTGAGCTTCAGATTCCAGTTTGGCACAATGGCACGTTGAATCCCAGAAAGCCACTGACAGGGCTGTTCTAAGGGCATGATCAGGTAGTGCTTGTGAAGTAAGAGGTACGTATTTGAAGTTGTAGAGTGGGCACTGAAAGCTGGTTTTCCTGGAGTAGAATTTGAGAAGGCTTTAAGTGACTTAGAAATGTTCTCTCCTGGGGATTCTTTATAAAAGGTTTGTTTATTTATTTTTTCCATGAACATGAGAGGAACGAGAGAGATACAGACAGACACAGCTCTCCTAGTAGGGCCCTGACACCATAATCCACCACTAGCCTCAGCCGGTCCTGGATCATCGGCATGTGCACACCAGGTGTGTTCAAGGAGATCTCTGGACATGAACCTAGGACCTTCCCTTGTGGATCAGCCTTACAGAGCACTGTGCTTTACCACTGAGCTATCATCTGCCCCTTCTTCTGGGGTTTCCTGATGCTTCAGAAGTGACTATTATCATTACCTCTGCTCCTTGCTGGGCCAGGGTGGGAGCACCTGGCTATGGTCTTGCCTGAGGCTCTCTAAGCCAGGTTACTAATGGAGCTGAGGCCCAGAGTGGGATCAAAGGGAGCACCAAGGTCCCACAGGGCGCTCTATGTGGACCATGTGATTCCACATGAGCTTGAACCACTGGGAGAGTAAATTGAGACTCAGAAACTTGTTAAGTAAAGCTTGTCAACTGAGGCTCAGAACCTGTGAACCTCTTTTTTTAAAAATTTTTTCCTTTGATAAAATCATAAGCCACTTACGGGAACCAGCAGTTAGCGTAATGGCTGTGTTGCTGGACTCCCACATAGTTGACTGCGGTTCACGTCCCGGACCCGGTGGCTTAAAACCCACGCCGGGCGTGTGTGCGTGCGTGCCCAGGATCCCGAGAGGAGAATGGAGGAGAAGGGATTGCGGTGTGGCCATCCCCTCTGGGGGGTGATTTCTCGCTTTCTGTCTCTCTGTCTCTGTCTGTCTGGCGAGCGCACGCGCCCTATAGTGAAAAAGCCTCTCAAAAAAAAAAAAAAAAAAGAAAGAAAGAAAGAAAATAAGCCACTTTCATAAGAAGAGGTTTTTAAAAAGCCAGATATTCCTATAGAGGTAGCAACTTTGGGGACTAGCAAAAATAAGCTCCTAGCATCAGTCCTTGTGATTCCCTGCATGCCAAGGGTGGTAGCTATTAGATTTTTTTTTTTTCCTGAGAAATTTTTGCTATAGGGCACACACACACTCACTAGGAAAACAGAGAGAGACAGACAGAAAGAGAGAAATCACCCTTCCCCACCAGGGAGGATGACCATGCTGCAGTCCTTCTCCTCTAGTCTCCTCTCGGGATTTGGGGCATGTACACACACACACACACACACACACACACACACACACACACACACCTGGTATGAGTTTCAAGCTATCAAGTCTGGGGCTTGAACTGCAGGAGACCATGTGGGAGTTCAACACTTTAACCACTGTGTTAGCTGCTGGCCCCACTTTTGGAGCTTTGAAAGCAAGGCTAACCAAACTATTCCCATGATAGTCAGATAAATATTTTAGTCTTTATAGGCTATTGAGTCTCTATCGCCACCCCTCCTCTTTGCCATTGTAGCTGGAAAACAGCCATAGACAGTATGTAAATAAATGTGCCTGGCTATGTTCCAATAAAACTTTATTAAACAGGAAGCAGGCTGGATTTTTAGTTTATAGGTTTTAGTTTGCTGACCTCTGGGTTAAAACATCCTTGTTTGGAGAAAGGTTTTGGTGCTCAAATTTATTGTCCTTTCTTTCCTCAATAGGGTGGGAGAAAGGGTACCCAGAGGAGAAAGCAAGGTATGGCTGGCTCATGGGGGTTTCATGGAAGTGGGTTTCTTATCCAGAACTGTAGCAATGACTGCAGTCAAGCCAGTGTACACTAGCAAATATGATGTGCCAGAAAGAAAATGTGAAGTGGTTCTCTGAACAAGAAAGAGACCCTAGAGCACATAACAGAAGTTTTCACCCAGCCAGTTACGGAATTGTGGCGGTTAAGTTTATGTAATTGAGTATCTTCAGTGTAGAAATGGATTTCTCAGTATGGGCAGAATGTTTCATTTCTTCTTTTAAATATATGCCTATTTGTAAGCTGTGTGTATATTTTCATGTTATTCTGTAATGGGAATGAAAATTGCTGTCTACCAGGCATTACGCTGTTTTATGTTTTATTTAATCCTCACAACAACTTGTGAAGAATGTGCTATTTTTACCCCCACTTCATGGATGAAGAAACTAAGGAGAGCAAACTATGAAGATTGTATCTCCTGTGTTCTATGGGATGAGGGCTGTGGGTGACATAACCTGTTTTGGTCATGGTAGACAGAAGTAGGATATTAGATCATCAGCACTCAAAGACATGGAGATGATGAAGGCAAGTACTGGAGGGGGAGGCAAAGAAATGGCAGATGTTAATACTGGGGACCAGCCAGATAGTCATGTTTTACTGGGAGTGACCACCTGCTCTCCATTACTGGGCTCTGAAGAGATAGCATAGTAAAGACTGCTTATTGGCACATCAGGGGGAGGGGACCTCACACACATCTAGCTGGGTGGGAAGAACCTGGATTTAGCCTCACTGGTTCTGTGAATGCATTTTAATTTGAGCCACCCTGGGCTTTGAGATGGACTTAGCTGCAGTAGAGTTTTAGTTCTACCACCTGTGACCCTTGGAATGTGACCTAACTTGTATGGGTTCCGTGGATTTGCAGGAAAATTTGCTCTTCCCATATAATATCTCTGGTTATTTTCTAGCTATGATATTTGGGTCAAGTTACTTAAGTAGTTCTTGGTTTCATCATGCGTAAGATGTGGACGATGATATTCCTACTTCATGACACTCTTCTGAAGGTTAAGTGAGATAATTTATGGAAATCACTTGGCACAGTGTACAGCCCCCAGTGAACCCTCAATAAATGCTAGCTACTATCATTGCTTCTGCTTTACAGGTGATGAAATGGAGGCTTGGAAATTTTCTCTGATCACCCAAGTTCACAAAGGAAGTGCCAGAACCAAGCTGTGCATCATCATCTGATACCAAAACTTGCACTCCTGACATTTTATCATAGTCCATTCCATTCCTTCTCTCAAGAGGCATTTATTGAGTTTCCCTTAAGCTCTCTGGCATTAAAGTTCTGGGCTCTTCGATCAGTCTTGAGTGAATAAAATGGACACATATTTCCTGCTCTGGAAGATTTAGACTGGCTGTGGGAAGACAGAAAATAAATAAATGAAGGGATGAGTAATTAATTCCAAACGAAGGGATGTGAGCCACAGCCCCATGGAGCATAAGCAAGATGGTATGATAGAGAATAATTGGGAAAAGGAGGAGGCTATTTTCTTCATAGCGTTCCAGTGGTCTTCTCAGAGAAGGTCACATTTGATTTTTGATGTGGAAGTTTTGATGTGGAGCCAGCTGTGTGAAGCGCCAAGGTAAGATGATACAGGCAGAGAGAACTGCAAGTGCAAAGTCCCTGAGGCCGTCAGGAGCTTGGCTTGGGCTTCTGAAGGCTTCAGAGACTGACATAACTCCTGCCAGAAATCAGGATCAGTCTGTCCTTCTGTGTAGAGGAAACCTTTCCTCACATTTCCTGACTGATCTAAAGTTTTCCTGAAATGGGGTCTGACCTGAGGCCAACTCATTCTTTCACTGCTTTCTCAAAATAAAAAAATGAAAGAGAGATCACCATTGTGTGAGAGAAGATGAAAGATGCTACTATTCTGGCATCTGAGTGGGCAGAACTTGGGCCTGGGCCAGGAGAGCTGGGTTTGGTCCCAGCTCTGGACCTCATTGTAGCTTTGCCTTCTTGATGCCTGTTTGTTCACCTGTAAAATTAGGAGCTGGGCCAAACCATCCCTTTTTTCTCTATATTTGAGAGAACAGTGGAATCCTTGCATCTGCTCCCATGCTGGTTTTAATATTTCCTGCTCTGGAAGATTTAGACTGGCTGTGGGAAGACAGAAAATAAATAAATGAAGGGATGAGTAATTAATTCCAAACGAAGGGATGTGAGCCACAGCCCCATGGAGCATAAGCAAGATGGTATGATAGAGAATAATTGGGAAAAGGAGGAGGCTATTTTCTTCATAGCGTTCCAGTGGTCTTCTCAGAGAAGGTCACATTTGATTTTTGATGTGGAAGTTTTGATGTGGAGCCAGCTGTGTGAAGCGCCAAGGTAAGATGATACAGGCAGAGAGAACTGCAAGTGCAAAGTCCCTGAGGCCGTCAGGAGCTTGGCTTGGGCTTCTGAAGGCTTCAGAGACTGACATAACTCCTGCCAGAAATCAGGATCAGTCTGTCCTTCTGTGTAGAGGAAACCTTTCCTCACCTTTCCTGACTGATCTAAAGTTTTCCTGAAATGGGGTCTGACCTGAGGCCAACTCATTCTTTCACTGCTTTCTCAAAATAAAAAAATGAAAGAGAGATCACCATTGTGTGAGAGAAGATGAAAGATGCTACTATTCTGGCATCTGAGTGGGCAGAACTTGGGCCTGGGCCAGGAGAGCTGGGTTTGGTCCCAGCTCTGGACCTCATTGTAGCTTTGCCTTCTTGATGCCTGTTTGTTCACCTGTAAAATTAGGAGCTGGGCCAAACCATCCCTTTTTTCTCTATATTTGAGAGAACAGTGGAATCCTTGCATCTGCTCCCATGCTGGTTTTAATTTTTTTTTTTCTCTTTTCTTTTCTCTTTTCCTTCCCTCCCCTTCCCTTTCTTTTGGAAAACAGACTTCCTGTTTTGGGCAGGGCCACTTTTCAGGCTTCCTGTACTCTCCAGCAGGTTTCTGAATTGAATGATCTTTACCTATTTTTGAGTGAAGGGAACTGTACTTCTTCCCTCCTCTCCCATCCTTTCCTTGGCAGGTTGAAGTGGGTGCTGACCCACCCCTTCATCTCACTGTCCTCCTGGTCACAGTGCATCACAGTGTCTGCTTGAAAACTGGTGCCTGTCAGAGCTGGGCCATGTGAGAAGACAGAAATCTATCACCTAGTGTTTTCCTCTTGCACAAAGTACAAACATGGCAGAGAGAGGCTCATGGCAGACCATGTGGGAAAGCCACCTCAACAGAGGCTCTCATTGCCCAGAGACACCTAGCACTCTTTAGTCCCAGCACGTGTAGTTGGGTACCCTGGAGAAGGGTACAGTCACTGTTAGATAGGATTTCGGAAGTCAGGTGACTTTTGGAGAGGGTTTAACTATTGCTGAGTCTATTAGACATGGAGAAATGCTGGCCTTTGAGGCCATGTAACTTACCCAAGGTCACAGAGCAATTAATGACGGATGCAGCTAGGGTTTACTGCGCTGATCAATAGCTTATCATGATCAACACTGCTGGATCCATACAGGATGTGATGGCTGAACTTAGATACAGGCTTTTATTTATTTTTTAAAGCTTATTTATTCTGAGAAAGAGAGAGAAAGATACAGTACCCCCAGTGAGATCTCAATGCCATGATCCACCCCTTAGCTTCAACCTGCAACTTCCCTATGTGGATCTGCCTTGCAGAGCAGATACCCGACCACCAACTGGCCCTCAGAGACCGCTTCTTTAAAAATACTTTGCTTTGTAAGATTATTGAACACATACCATAGCTACCGTTTCCATTTCTAATTCATAGATTAGGATCAAAAATTAATTTACCAAATGCTTATTTGGCACCTACTATGTGCCTGGCATTGTTCCAAGTCTTTATAAATATTACCTAATCTTTGTAACAATCTTAGGAGATAACTGCTATTATTATCCTAGTTTTACAGATGGAGAAATTGAGACACATAGAGATTAAATAACTTGGCCAAAGTTATACATATAAATACAAAAAAACAAATGGCAGTATTTAGATGCTGGCTCCAGAGCATCTCATTTTAATCCCTGCCTTGTGCTATATTTCACTGGACAAAGAACGTCATCCACCGCCACCCAAGGTGGGCATACTTGAAAGCTGCTAGTCTTGTTGAGCTCTCTAATTTACAGATGGGAGAACTGGGGCTCTGATAGAGGATGAGTGCATCAGATCAGATTCTAGAAACTGCTATTTCTGTTGCCCCTATGCTTTCCTTACTGCGCTGTGCTGCCTTGGAAGTCTGAACACATCTCTGGTCTAGGAAGTACCCAACAGCAGGTTCATTATTCTGTACTGCAATCTCTTGGCTAACTTTTGCTTTGTGCTCTTCTTTCCTGGATTTAATATAAGAGACCGCATTAACCTGAATAGCTGCATGGAGTCTCAGAGAGAACAGATCAGACACCGTTTGCCCCGTCCTTGGGGAATGCCTAAGCCATCAGAGAGACACCGTCTTATTTATAATAAATTCACTGTTCAAAGAGCTTTAAAACATTTTTCTTCTATTAGGAATATTGTTTCTATCTATTGAGTCCATGAGTGTTTGACATTGGATGACTTTATAAAACATTCTACTAATTGGATTTGTTAAAGCAAATAAATCAAACACTAATTGGAACGTGCCCTGCCATTATTTTTGCTTACTGAATTAGATATAATGGTGTGAAGGCCTTCTTATCATATTTGTGCACTTATTTAAACACCCCCCTGGCACACACTTCTGCAAATTCAATTAGATATTCAAAAAAGGAATTCAATTTATGCAAGGCTGGTTTACATTCATTCCGGGGGCAAGACTTGGCTATCCGAGATAGGCTGCTCACGATTAATAAGCCCCACTTAAATATTGCCCTGCCTTCAAAGCATTTGTTGGCACGAGGGTGGAATCTCGATGATTTGGGGGTTGGGGTACTTATCTTTGAAATGTGTATGTCCAGAGACCAGGATTGGCTTCATTGGGTGTGTAAGCTTTAAGGTCACACAGGCCTGGGCACTCACAAAAGCTCATGGTGAGGTTAATGTGCTGTTGTTTTGATTTCTTCCTAATTTTAAACCAAGAGACTGTATTTCAGTTTTATACTGGGTCCCACAAATGTAGGTTGCTGCAGTTTTCTCATCTGGCTGAGAGGAAATATTTGACTGGTGACTTGACTCTGCCCTTGACCTACTGCTAAGTATGCCGTCTCTTCTAGCACTGGCTTTCTTGTCTGTAAAGTGGGAGTACTACTTCATACTCCAGTGTAGTTGAGGTGCTTGCTTGCTTGCTTACTTATTATTTTTAGATTTTTGCTATAGGGTGCATGCTAGAGAGAGATAGAAACAGAAAAAGGGAAAATGAGAAATCACCCTCTGGACAGGATGGCTATGCTGCAATCCCTTTTCTTCCATTCTCCTCTGGAATTTTGGGCATGCACACACATGTGCCTGGTGTGATTAGCTGCCAGGACTCTAATCACAGTTGGCCATGTGGGGAGTCCAGTACCTTACCCACCACACTATTTGCTGGTCCTGTGAAGTGCTCATTTAAATCTAGAGAGCTATAATTCTTCACTCCATCCTTTAGTCTAAGGGCCAAGAGTATAGCATTAAAAACAAACAAACAAACAAACAAAAAAACAATGGTAGGGGACCTGCAAGTGGCATGGTAGTTAAGGGTGCTGGACTCCCACATGGCAAACTGTGGTTTGAGTCCCGGACCTGGCAGCTTTCTCTCCCCTCCCCCCTCTTGTCAAAGGCTGGGCTTCTCTGTAGGAAGAGATTTGAAACCTGAGGAAGCTGCTGGAAGAACTGTGTGACAAGTATTGTGGTTGGCATCTAGCAGCTGAGAGTGGTTCCTAGAATGACAACCAGCAAGACAACAGGGACCTCAGTCCTATAACCACAAGGAACTGAATTCTGTACAAAACCACATGAGCTCAGGACCAGCAGATGGTGTAAAGGATATGTAACTGGACTCCTATGGAGTCAACTGTGGTTCAAGTCCTGGACCCAGTGGCTTAAAATCATGCCAGGCGCATATGCTTATGTGCCCCCAAGATCCTGAGAGGATAATGGAGAAGGGATTATGGCATGGCTATCCCCCCCGGGAGGGGATTTTTTGCTCTCTGTCAGTCTTGCAAAAATCTCTCTTTAAAAACAAAACAAAACAGGGAACCAGCAGTTAGAGTAATGGCTATGTTGCTGGACTCCCATGTAGTCGACCGCGGTTCGCATCCTAGACCCGGTGGCTTAAAACTCACGCCAGGCACGTGTGTGTGCGTGCCCAAGATCCTGAGAAGGAGAATGGAGGAGAAGGGATTGCGACGTGACCATGCCCCCAGGGGGTGATTTCTCGCTTTCTGTCTCTATGTCTCTCTCTGTCTGGCGAGCGCATGCGCCCTATAGTGAAAACCTCTCCAAAACAAAACAAAACAAAACAAAAAGTACATGAGTTCAAAAGAGGACCCCAAGATCCAGAAAAGAATGTAGCTCAGCTGACACCTTGATTCAAGCCTGTGAGATCTTAAGGAGAGAACTTGCTCAACAGTGCTTTATAGAAACTGTGATATAAAAAATAGATGGTGTTTTAAAAGCTGCTGAATGTGTGGTGATATGTTATGTAGCAATAGAAGACCAATATATCATGTTATGGACTGAATTGTATAACCCCGAAATTCCTGTGTGGAATCCTAATCCACAACACCCTAATCCACAACATGACGTGTTTAATGAGAGGGCCCACTAAAAGGTTAAATGAGGCTACGGCATGGGGCCTTGTTACACAGGAGTAGGAGGAGAATGGGTGTACCTTCTGTCTTCATGTCTGCACTCCAGTCTCTCAGATCTGGTTGGAATTCGTGTCTGCTCAATAGCTTCCTGTCTCCATTGCCTTGACCTTGCATCATGATTGCCTGGCTCCTCCATCCCTATTCAGATCCTGCTCCAGGTTTAATCCTGAGTCCTTGTAGCTCCTCTTGCAGCTATTGTTCTGCACCTGTTCCTAATACTGTCATTTTCCCTGTAATGGCTTCTTGACCTGTCTATGGTCTTTTCCTACTCTTCTTCCTTACCTGGTGGCCTGATGACTTCTCTTTAGTTCGTACTTCAACTTCCATTGTCTTCCTGGATTTAGAGTCTCTACCTTTGCAAGATCAGGGTAAATGCTCTTCAAAGGTCGAGCCTGAGATCTAAATCTTTACCCAACTGCAAGGCCTCCCCTGACTTCACCACAATCCCAAGAGAAAAGTAGAAGATTGATAAGAGTTTCCTCTGTGGACCCCAGCTTGGCTCCTCTACATGAATGGAGTTCCTTTGCAGAAGTATTCAGCTACGCAGTGCACAGTCAAGGTCAAGCACCTGCTACGGGTTAGACTCTGGGTAGAGGTCAGTGTGGCCTGTTCCTGTTCTCTTGGAACCTTGGAATGTGGAGCTGAAGGAACACAGTCCTGTGGTCTCAGTTGCCACACCCTAGAGCTTCAGTACTGGAGATACCCTCCAGACTCCAGGAGGATGGATATTGAGTAGGCTGCTAGGACTTTCAGTTCCAGCTACACATGCTGGGGAAGGAGTGCTTCTGTGTGTTGCCATCCATGGCAAATCACTTGGTTTTGGCCATGTTTATCAAAATCATAACCTCTGCCTCCCATGCAGAGGAACTGAAGGCACATTCCCACTTTTCTTCTTTTCTTTGTTTCTTTTTTGATCTTCAGCCTAGTTTTCTTTCTTCCCTTAGCTGCACTGCTGGATATTAAAGGCATAACTTTCTATTCTAGAAGCAGCAGGGTGAGATTCAGAGTCTGTGAAGACACAGAGTCTGCAGAGATGAGCAGAGTTGGAGCAATGGAAAGTGTCTGGGCTGTGGCACCACACAGCCTAGGGCTGTTGTCTGGGCTCTGCTGCTCCATGGAGGTGAATTTACTTCTCTGAACCCATGATACTGCACCTATAAAATAGGCACAGACAACATGGGAGGGGGCCTGCAGTGAGGGTTCAAGATGATATAAGCAAGGCCTGCACCCATTCAGCTCTCAATAAAACGAGGTGTTACTGTTACTGCATGTGCTATCATCTGTCCCCAGCTGGGCAAGTCCCTTAGAATCTCTCTTGACAAGTTTCCATCTATGAAATGGATACTTCTCTCTTAGAGCAGGAGTTGATGAACTATAGCCTCTGAGCAAACTCTAGCCTGCCACCTGTTTATGTAAATAAAGTTTTATTGGAATGCAGCCACTCCCACTTGTTTGTGCATTATCTATGGCTGCTTTTGTGCAAGTGGCAGAGCTGATAAGTTGGGATATAAACCGGGTGTCTGGAGAGCTGAAACCATCTACTGTCTGGTTCATTTCTGAAGAGGTTTGCTGTCCCCTGTCTTGGAGCATGGTGGTGTTGGGGATATGTACATTCTTACACATTCAGATATACATATACACACACCTACACAACTCAAATGTAGTGCTTGGCACATCGCAGAAGCCAGCAAATCTTCAGTTTCTCTTCTGAGCTTAATTCTGTTCAAGAATACACAGGATCATATCTTAGAAATGCAGAGGCAGACATATTTATATTTTTATTGAATTCTATTCCTCTCTCATTTTCAAAAGAAGAGCTCATGTTTTTAAAAAAATTCTGATTGGCACTATAAACTTTATTTATGCTTTAATGTATCCTAAAGTATGTATCCTGCACTATTTTTACTTCCCTTACAGATGCTGATATGCTATACATTACCAAACCCAAATGGATTTTCAAAATCCAATTTCCTTGCTACAGTTTTCCATTTCTCTGTTGACTTTTTATGTTTTTTCACATCAGAGCATCTGGGGCCATTGCCATGGTGGGACCTCAACCTGCCCAGGGAAATGGTTCCTTTGTTCGTATATAGAGTCCTTGACTAGTGGCTGTACTTTTCTATAATCCCTCAGTTATGTGGTCTTCACCAAACTAGGTTGTGTCCTCTAGGGTCTGAGCCCAGTTCCTGGGGAGGGAATAGACTGATGAGGTTTTGTTTTCCCTAGAAATGGTTGTGGTAATGTTGACTTCAGTTAAGAGGAGCCCCTGCTCTTCAAACCTGAATGGGGTGTGTGTCTAAATGAGTCACTTCTAGGATTCTCTACGACCATAGCTCTCCCCCAAGTAGGCTGCCACAGACACCTGCAGCAATAACTGGGCTTTTGCTGTCATTGCTGCAGGTGTCATGGCCCCTAGAAATTGCACCAGGACAGACAGATGTAATTTTTGTCTGTTGATGATAACGTGTATGATAATATCTTTAGCTGGTTCATGTACAGTGTATTTATGCTGGGAAAATTCATTTTACAAGCTGTTGTGATGTAGCCATTGAATGTATAAAAGAAAAAAAGGAGGGGGGGAGAGAAAAATAAAAAGAAAGAGCAGTGAGGCTCAGACCATGGGTTTGAATATTTCATGCTATGGATCCAGGGGAAGGTTGGCTTTCCTTTCTTCTTCTCTCCTTGCTACTGTTTTGGCAGGCAGCTCTGCATCTGTGACTCCTACGAGTTCCCGGTTTTTTATATTTGTTGTTGTTTGTTTTAAGTTTATTGATTGATTTCTTCTGTGAGAGAGACAGAGAAGCATGACACCCCCCCACACACCCACACACAAGGTCTTCATTGCTACAATCCACCTCCAGTCTCAGTCAGCCTGATTATGGGCACACATACATCCTGCCTACTCAGGGAGGTCCAAGGTCAGGTTGTGAACCTAGCACCTTTGTTATGTGGCTCCAGTTGTGCTACAGCTATGCCTGGTGTGGCCCCCAGTTCTTTTTGAGCCTCTGGAATTTATAACTTTGTTATATCAAGAAGTTGCTTCCTTGTGATCATCTCGTCCAGCCCCCTGGCTTTGCATACTAGATCATGAAGCCTCTGAAACTGGGAAGGGATGTGAACTAGAAAGGTTGTACCAGCTGGCAATGCGCATGTGGTCAGGGTGTGCAGTCTCGAGCTCATAGCCCTCTGTTTCTCAATCTGGTGGTTGAAAAGAGGAAGAGGCAGGGGGGATTGCTTTTAAAAAATGCTTGTTAAGTATATTTCAATACCGAATAATTTTAAGAACTTAATCTCTGAGTCAAGACAAACCAGCAGAGAGCAGATGTCTAGACTGCATCATATTAGGCCCCACGGAGCTGTTTTCCTGAATTGTATGTTTGGATGATGTTATCAATTTACATTGAGAATGATGATGAGAAACAGTGTCATGAAACGGGCTGTACACCCCTGTGTGAATGCAGCTTCAGATATGGGATATGGGATTTTGTTATTTATGCCTGCAGAGAAGTTCTTGTTGATCTAAGTATCAGGAAAGGTTGACATTTTCCTGAGCAATTTAGCTTTTATTGCATGAATACAGTGTCCAGTATCTGACCAGTTCTTTCTCTTTCTATTGAGTGTTGAAAACTCAGAGCCAAATACGTAACCTCCTTGGAGCACACAAACGTGTGGGGAATTGCAGCAGGCGTTTGCAACTCCCTCCTCTGTCCTGTGTTTCTTTCTTTTTCTGTTCTCAATTTGATTTTTCATCCTCATGCTGTATTTCCAGCTTCTATGTCAATCAGGTTGCTGTGCCTAGTGACCAGGTAGATGACATCTCTTGAATGTGATCTGTATTCTCAGTCTACACAAAGCACAGAGGGTCACTTACATTTACCTGCCACATTTCTTGCTTTGCTGGGAGCCCAGGAACGCTACAGAAAAGTAATGAACTATGTGTGCTTCTGGGATTGAGTCATGCATGTGTGCTAAAGTGCAGGACAAGGACCTGCTTCTAGACACTCTTCTGTAGGAGGGACATCGAAGTCCCTAAATGGGATGGCAACTTCTGGCAGAGTGCTATAGAACTGACAGGTCAGAATATCCTTGAGAATTAGTGACTCAGAACAGAGCATGAGTCTGCTTTTTACTCCACTCTGAACAAACTCCTCTGTGGGGTAAAGGAAGGACTATGGTTCAGAAATAAAAACTGGGTTCCAGGGGTCGCAGGCCTGCTGCTGTGGGAAAAGCATTTGCTCTCTGGCTGTGGATTGAAGTGACCACCAATGCTCTGTAGATGGGGACAGCATGGTAGTCTAAGGAGTGGCTCTGAAAAAGAGGTGGATCTCTAGTCCGTATAGGGCCAAGACCTGCCAGCAGTCAGCTAAGGAGCAGCTGAACAGTCTGCCCATGATTGGGTCAGGTGAGGGCTGGACAGCTGGTTCAGATGACCTTGCCTGGAATCTGTAACCTGGGGGTGCCCAGAGTCATAACTGTAAGCCCTCCTAAATCTTGTCTAGAAAAAGGCAGAACATTTGTTTAATTAAACCATTAACTAAAATTAATGAATAGAGTCGATTTTCAGTACATCTGTATGAAAGCAGTTTTTGCATCGCACTTTCAGTGTACATATGTTTGTATGCTTGCCTTTCCTTCTACTCTGCAAACTTTTTGAGGGTCAGAATCCTATCAGCTGGTTCAGTGTCTCTGCACAGAGTCCATATATAATAAAAGAAAGCCTTTAAATGTTTCTAGAATAAGCAGGGAATGGATTCAAATGGAGACACAACCCTTTTGGAAACCCTTTATTTTTCTGATCCCTTCTTATTACCTTACAAGTTAGAGACTTTGTCCTTGATTTTGGGGAATAATTCTCTGTGATCTATTAGAAAGAGCATGGAGTCTGCCATGGATTTAATGCTGACTCCAAAACTTGCCTTCTGTTTGGCCGAAGAAGGTCATTTAGCCCCTTGATACATCACTTATATTTAAAGAAGAGATAAAATGTATCTCACACAGTTTTGAGGATTAAATAAAAGCTAATGAACTAGCATACATAATCAGTATATAGTGTATTGCCTGGTACAGAGCAAATGTTCTGGAAGGCAGCCTTATTTATTTATTTCAAAGCCATTATTTTGAGGTATGACATACTTCTTATATTAGTCAGTATGTGCATCATTCTGCTGTGGTAAGAATTAAATCCAAAGATCTCAATGGCATATGGCAATCAAAGTTTATATTTTGTTCCTGAAAGTTAAATGCTGCTATTACTGGCCAGGACACTCTGGGTGGCTCTCCTCCAATATGTATCTTAGGGATCTAGACTTCTGTCTTCCTTGAATGCCACCATGTTCAGACACAGTTTTGAAGGGCCTCACAGCAGAGGAAAATGAGAAAGATTGCTTGTAAGAGATTATTTTTATGGGATCAAGCTGCAAATCGTGGATATCACGTTGTTATATATTTCCAGGATTTGGTATGTGGTTTTCCTACATGCAAGGTGGCCTGGAAACACAGTGTTCTTGTGTGCATTGAGGAAAAAAAAAAGGAATTTTTTTTTATACCATATACCATACCAAGACAAAAGTACTGTCTTGGCCATGCTTTCCTTCTTCTGTTTTCTTCTCTAGCTCTGGAGGCTGATCTCAGGTTAGATTTCTCAGTCATCTCTTCCCAGGAACACTTGGGATGCTGCAGGCTCCCCTCACTTATCAATTCCAGCATGACAGGATCTGTTGTCAGTGGCATTGACCTGATTCATTTGTCTCCCATGGGCTGGGCTCCTATGAAGTGATGGCAGTGTGGAGAAAGAAGGTTGGCTGTCTTAGAGCAACTAAAACTGCTGCTGTTGCTGTTTTTTGTTTTGTTTTGTTTGCTTACCTTTTAATTTAAATGAAATTAAATGTTGTGTTTTCATATCCAAAGCATTCACCCTGGTGTTCTAGCTAGAGAAGATTTATAGAAGTGACTTTTGGAAGATTGAAATGTATCAGTCAATATGGGGAAGGAGAAGGAACTTTCTAGATAGAGGTGGTAGTTATGAGGTTTGGAAGAGCAGATTAACTAATACTGGAGCATTGTTACTTCAGAATTCTTTGGTCTATGTCATACATCCCATTAGCATTTAATTAACAGTTTGCAGCCATTCTGAAGATTTCCTTCTAATGAGAGCTGGGTGAATGTCTGCCTCCCACCTTGCCTTTTGAAGTGTATCTGGGTCCTTCTTCAGTGTATCTGCAATGATGTTTTCCTATCATCTCCTGATCTTTCCTCTCATGTCTTGTGACTTCTGTCATTACTGTTGACCCTTGCCAACCCACACTAGTCATTTGCCTGCCTTCCCTCAGTTCTCCAAAACACCAGCAACATGTGTTCATTGTGTGCTGCTGACTTTCACTGAGGGTATGAGTGGAGAAGAGGGCTATTGCAGTACAGGGCAGGCCACTGTCTCCAGTTCCTGATCAGAAAGCTTCCCTGGCCACTCTGTTTTAGTAGTACTCTCCCCTACTCCCAACTTCAACCTTCATAGCACATACTAAAATGTGTAATTATTTATTAGCTTACTTGTATACTGTCAATATGCCTTCATTAAATTGTGATAGCATGGCTTTTCTTTTATTGAAGCTTATTCACTTTAGAGAGAAACAGAGAAAGAGAAAAAGAGAGAGAGAGGGAGAAATATATTTTTGATAGTCTTACAATATTGGGGGTCTTCTGTCTCAGGCTCAAATGCATGCCACCATGCTTGGATTATTTGGATTGAGTCAGAAATGGAATTTAAGGCTTGTAGTTCTAGAGACTGAGAAGTCCAAGATCAAAGCACCAGCAGATTCAGTTTCTTTTGAGGACCCATTCCTCAAAAATGGAGCCTTCTGCATGTCCTTGCATGGCAGAATAAGTAAGAGGGTTCCCTCAAGCCTCTTTTATTAGGACAATAATACCATTCATATAGGCAGAGTCTTCATGATGTAATCATCTATCAAAAGCTCTACTTCTTAGTACTGTTGCACTGTGGATTAAGTTTCATTAAATCAATTTCAGGGGGTCACAAACATTATGACCACAGCAAGAGCTTAAGGCTAGCTCTTCTAGCCTTCCATTCATAGCAAAAAAGGAAGGCGGAGAAAGCTTTAACATCACAGGTTTGCTTCAGTTGTGTTTTGACCATAGTCTGTATCAGATCTGTTGGCAGGATTTCATCACCACTATCCAGAGAAAACCTCATGTCTGGGTTTAGAGAAGGGATTTGGTCTTCTGTCACCAATGGAGACAATGGAAATGTTCCAGGAGACTGCAGACACAGGCAGGGCCAGTGTGAGATGGTTCCTATATGTTGGGCAAACCTGAGTTTGGACATGACCTTAAGTTGCTATAATCAAACATCATAACTGAATAGCTTACAAACAACATAAATCTGTCTCTTACTGTTTTGGAGACTGGGAAGTAGAAGCTCACAGTGCCTGAAGATTTGGTGTCTGGTAAGGGCCCACTTTCTGGTTTATAAAGGGTACCTTCTTGCTGTGTTCTTAAGTGACAAAAGGGGTGAACTAGCTCTCCTAAGGTTACTAATCCAAATCAAGCAGTCTCTGCCCTTATGACCTAAACACTTCTCAAAGCCACTACCTTCTACTACCATTATGTTGGATGTTAAGATTTCAATATGAATTGGGGAGGGCACAAACATTCAGTGAATAGCAGACCTGGTTCTATGTGTGATAGAGGGGGTGGTAATGGAATGAGTTCTCTAAGCAACAAGGAAAGAAGAAGAAAAGACACTGTACAGGATGATCTGGGGTGTGAAACGCGGAGACCAGCACTGATGTAGAGCTCAGTCTCGGTCCTGCTTCCTTGCCTCTGCGTCACTTGTAGGCTTACCCTGAAATGCCATTCTTTTTCCTGCTCTCTACCTGTGGAGATGCTCCCATCCTGCAAAGCCTGTTCAGTTTTTCTCCTCTCTCCCCCCTTTTTCCTCTAGGATATAGTGGGCTCCTATTTCTCTTGACAGACCAGCATTTCCTAATTGGAATCTCCATTCTATACAGTTCATCCTTATCAATGTCACTCTGAGGGGGCTTATAGCCGATAGCATATGCTCAGTAAATCCCTGACAAAATTAAATGGACATAACTTATTATCAAATGGTGTTTGAACTTTGAAGCTAAAGGGAAAAAGGTTTAAACACTGTCAACATTGACTTTATTATCTTCCAGGTGCATGACTGTCTAATTACTCAAAAATTCAATCCCTACTCCCTGAAAAATGCTTTTTCAGACTGCTTTTACAGAAAGAGAGGTGGGTGAGAACCTATTCTGTGCCAATGACTATTCATACGTTATTTCACGTAATCCTCATGATATTTCTGTAAGGTGGTTAGTTCTTCCATGTTACAGGTGAGGAAACTGAGACACACAGGTGGTAAGTATCTGATGGAGCTGACCTAGCTTTGCAAAGCTGAGCTGTGGGTTTGTTCTGTCAAACTCCAAAGCCAGTGCTCTTTCTGCTGCCTTACAGCAGCTCTTCATGTTGCAGGAAGCAATTATGGAGGCATGCCTTGGCATTCATTTTTCCTGCTTAGAATGAGACGTTGCTGTTTACTTTCTCAGGCAGGAAGATTGAGATCAATGTAACTAGCCTTATTAACTTTTTTAAATAGGGGGGCCTGTAGACTCCCGTGTCTTTCCTGAGAGCACCAAAGCAAATATAAAAATCCAATTTGCTTTGCCTTGTTTTTAAAAGTCTTCTCCAGAGTTTAAAATTCAAAGCTGTAAATGAAGAGCCGATGAGACAAGGGTAACGAACCAAGCCTCAGACACGGGAATGTATTTACCCATATCTCTTTTGTCTGCAGGCGGATGTTCCTTTGATGAGCACTACAGCAACTGTGGTTATAGCGTGGCCCTGGGAACCAATGGGTTCACCTGGGAGCAGATTAACACATGGGAAAAACCAATGCTGGACCCTGCGGTGCCCACAGGTATGTGACCTATCATGTTTGAGGCTGTGTTGGATGTGGATAGCTTTTACGATGACTCATGGAGAAGAACCTTCTGATTGAGTTGTCTGAGAGGACAATAGGTAAATATGTTCAGTAATGAGTATCCTATCCTCAAAGATATTCAACCCAAGGCTGAGTAAATTCTTCAGGTTCAGGATGTGGGAGGAGTCCTCTGTTACCTGGACTCAGGGATCTTGAGAACTGCTTTTAGCTTTAGGATTCTTTTTTTTTTTTTTTCCTTTCTTTTCTCTTCCTTCCTTCCTTCCTTTCTTTTCTTCTTCTTCTTTTTTTTTGGGGGGGGGGAGATTTTTGCTATAGTGTGTGTGTGCTTGCCAGAGAGACAGAGACAAAAAATAAGAAATCACCTCCTGGGGGAGATGGCCTTGCCACAATCCCTTCTCCTCCACTCTCCTCTTAGGATTTTGGACATGCACACACATGCACCCAGCATGAGTTTTAAGTCAATTGGTACAGGACCTGAACCACAGTCAACAATGTGGGAGTCCAGCAATGTAACCATTATGCCATCTGCTTGTCCCTTAGCTTTAGGATTCTAAGCTTTAGCTCTAAGTTGGGAGCCTGATGATAGTAGGATTTGAGAAGGAGAAAGAGGTGCTGAAGAATTCAAGGTCACTTCTTTCCTTCCATGCCACACAGACACAAGCTGTATATATGTAGGGGGATACATATATACAAATACACATATACACTGTCACAATACCACTCCTAAAGGTAATATCATAGCATCCTAAATACAAAGCTTATTCTTCACCAAAGATACTGAAGACCTCATGTAAATGCTCGATAGATACCTGCATGAGGCAGACTCATAAGAGATACACCTGATATATTTCACAAGCACCTGGAGGAGGCATATTCAGGAAGAACACATTTAGAGTGGGGTATACCCGGGCAAGTTGAATCTATCTCCACCCCTCTCCCCCAAGATGTTTTGCTTTAGGGTATGTGCGCTCACAAGAGGCACAGAGAATGACAGAGTGACAGAAAGCAAGAAATCGCCACAATCCCTTCTCCTTCATTCTCCTCTTGGGATTTTGGGCATGCACACACACATACCCAGCATGAGGTATAAGCCACTGGGTCCGGGACTTGAACTGCAGTAGATTATGTGGAAGTATAGCAACGTAACCATTATGCCCTCTGCTGGTTCCACAAGGTGAATCTTAAGGAGAGTAATTTGGTAATATAAGCCAGGAAGAGTGTCAACTCAAGCAAAGATGACCCCTCTAGATAATATAATCTCTGATACAGTTTTAAAGATAATTGGTTGTTGGACAAGGAAGGCTATTCTCTATGTCTTCTCCCTGACCAAAGGTTTCCTTTGGCCCATACACAGTCTAGCTTTTCACACCCCACTGGTCCCCAACTCCCAGTATTCTTTCTCAGTCTCCTCCATCAGCTCACTCTGGCCATCAAACATTGGAGCTCTTTAGACTTGCTCTGTACTCTTTCTAAAGATGGCCTCAAACACTCCCATGGCTTTAGGTATTATCTGTACACTGGTGATTACCTATAGCCTGGACATCTCTCTCTCCCGGGAAAGGAGTTTTCTAGGATGCTTCTAAGCTACAGGCAGAGAAGAGACTGAGAGGTATCCAGGTGAGAGTGTGATCTCATTGACTTTGAATTTATCTCCAAAGCAGAAGGCCGCTGGATGGCTCTATATAGTTCTTGCTAAGGATATAGTATGTAGAAACTTCTCCTGAGTGTTGATACAAGCCTTAGGTGTAGTAAAGTTGTGCTGTGGTACAATATTGAGCATTTGAGATACAGTAGGGTCTTACTAACAGAGCCATCAACAGCTGCACAGTCTCATTAGGAAGGAAACATGGGACAACCTCCTTACCTGTTGCCATCATGATTTTTAATAATTCTGGCTTTACTCTTAAGAATGACCTGATTTAGATGATAGCATTTCTCATCCCATTAGGAACCCCAAGAGTTTAAGACACCTGTACTCAAACATATCACATCAGTCCTCTTCTATATAGCTAGCTTTGATACTGGCCAAATCTAGATCTTATAGTGTATGTATGTATGTGTAGGCATGTGTGTATGTACATGCACACATATGCTCTTTCAGTTCATTGTTAGCCCACCTGAATCCTATAGGGTCTTGTAGACCCTCATAACTCAAAATCTCCCAAACTGAGCTCTTAGTTCACCCTTTCTCCCTTACCTGACCACTCATCTTCCAGTATTCCTTGTCAAGGAAAAGCCTACTTCATCCACTCTGGTACTGATTTAGAAACCCAAGGGCCATACTTCTCTTTCTCTTTCTTATCCTCCTTTCCAGTCAATTACTACGTTCTGCCTTTTTACCTTTTGAGTATGTCTGGAGTCTGCCCAAGCACCTCCACCTCTCCAACCTGCCCTGGTATAATGAGGCTCTTTTGGGTAACTGGAAAAATTTCCAACAGGTTTCTTGACTTACTCTTTTGACTTTAATCCATCTTTTGCACAGAAGCCAAAGAGGTCATTCTAGGATATAGAATGTTCATGTTACCTCTTTCCTTCCTTACTTCTACCCAGTTTCTGTTTAGTCCTATGAGGCTTCCCATTGCTCTGCAAAAGAACCAAAACCCTACTATAGCCTCCAAGACTTTGTTGGATGATCCTAACCTTCCAAGCTCTTTATGTTCCCTTTCCTCTTGGGCTCACTTGATACTGCTCTTCCATCAGTTGCCAGAATGTTCTGATTCTTTCCTGTCTTGGAAACTACAATAGATTGCACTCTCCATGCACCTTGTCCTCCACCCTGCTCTCCTGATTTCCCCTTTGTGTCTTGGTCTGAGTCAGCTCTCTCTAATACTTCCCATTGCACCCTGCACCTTTCCTCAACAACATGCATCACAGTTGGTATTATCTGTTCAGTGTATGTTTTACTTTCAAGTGAGAAGTTATATGGGAATGGAGACAATGAAATCTTGTTCACAGTTTTATCTTTAGTGCCTAATGCAATGAACTTACATAGTTGTACTAAATAACACTTTGTTGGATGTATACATGGATGAAGAGGCACATAGTCTTTACCGAGTGGTTTATTTAATGAAAGAATAAATGATAAACATTATTCAGGGCCTTTTGGTCCTCTACTAATTGATGACATATTTTTATCTTTGCTGATATCCTTTCCATTTTACAGATCTGGAAACCAAGGTTCCAAAAAGCTGAGTGAGATTGCTTCTTTTCCCTCATGCCGCCCTCTATCTCCAAAGACATGACTCTTGCTTCTAATCTTAATTTGCTCAGCCTCTCATTACAGCAGAGTGTCATTTCATAAATATTGGATTGTGCTAATACAATCTTCTGAGCTTTTCTAAATAGAGGCATTTGATAATGATCACTGAAATTATTCTGTCATGATGCGCCTGTGGATTTCAGCAGCTCTGCATGCTTCTTAGGCAGAGAGGCATGAAAGCGAATTTGGATTAGGTGAAACTATTTGTTCTTCTCATGGGCAAAGGCTGAAATCTTACTTTGCCTTCTGTAAAGCCAGCAGTTTCCATCTTCTTGGAATCTTGTTTGAGTCTATTTATTCAGATGTTCCACAGCCTTTTACCCATCCTTTTCCATGTGACAAGCTCTGTGCTAGACTTGGACTGGGTAAATCAGACTGTGGCATTTTGGCACTTTATTTTTCTGGTGGCCTCCCCAGACACACAGGATGAAATCTGAACAACTCTGCATGGTCTTCGAGGTACTGTACAAGCCAGGACCTGTGTGGGCGTCTCTGAGCCCTTTTTCTTCTCTTCCAACATGTTCCAGACACACTGGAATCACTGTTTCCTGATTCTTTGGATGTGTCATATTATGCACAGGTCCTTTGCACATGCCTCTCTTTCCCATTGGAGTAGTTTTCTCCTCTTCATTTGGCTGTTTCCTTCAGGTCTCAGCTCATAAGATTCATGCTTGAGGAGATCTTCCCTCTGTCTGTTCAAAGCTGGACTCCGTCTTTGCACTCATATCATCCTGTGTTCTGATTTTACATAGATGTATTGACAACTTATTCAGCTTATTATAATCTTACACCAGAGCTGAGTGACCCTGTCCCCCAGTTCCTCTGCCTCAGTGTCCTCTTTAACTTGATGAGGAACAATGGGATTGTGAGCTGTCTGTGCAGAGTAGGGCTTAGTCAGTGTTGGTTTTCCTAAACAGTTCTGATTCCTACAGTCTCTGGGATGGTGTGTTTAAGTCCACCTTAGGACTGTGTTCCTCTGTTGCACTCACTGGTTCTTAGATGCTGCACTACAGGGGAGGAGAGAAGGAAAGGGGGAAGCTGCTCAGCAGGTCGTCTGTGTGGGTCCCTGGCTGCAGACAGAGGCCTTGCAATGCCCAGGATGCATTGTTGCCCTGAGGGCCTAGACACCTCCTCCAGCTCAACTCTAAGAATTAAAGGCTACACACAGCCTCTCTCGTCCATATCCATGAGAAAAGTCTTCATGCTATCATTCCAGGCTGCACACCTGGTTTTGCCCCTACCTCTTTATTGGGGCCATTACAGAGGACAAGGGATTATTATACCCATAAAACCTCTCTCTAGGGCTCTGGCCCATCCACAGAACAATCTGCAGTTGCAATTGGTTCCTAGCCCTGCTCTCTGCATCCTTGACTTGGGTTTTTCAAGGCCATACTGAGGTACAGCCCAGGGGTCAGCAGGAGGGTCTCTTGGCAGCTGGAGGGAGGGGCAAATTTTAGAGATGCCCTTTTAAAGGGCTGAAGCCAGAGGAAACAGAGCTTGAAGGTTTCCTCCTATTTCCTTCAAATGCTTGTATTATATGCTTTTTTTTTTTTTTTTTGAGAGGTTTTTGTTACAGGGTGCATGCACTCGCCAGAAAGAGAGAGACAGAAAGCGAGAAATCACCCCCCAGGAGGGATGGCCATGCCACAATCCCTTCTCCATTCTCCTCTAGGGATCTTGGACACACACGCACATGCGCCCAGTGTGAGTTTCAAGCCACCAGATCTGGGACTCGAACCACAGTTGACTACATGGGAGTCCAGCAACATAGCCATTGCTGGTCCCAGGATATGGTTTTATGTGTCAGGAATGAAGCAGGGTTGAATCTCAGGCTTCAAATCCAGCTGCACAAGAAATGCTGCATTTACTCTTCTAATTGGGGACATAAATGAGCCATTGTGATTTCCTCTAAGGAGCCCACTACTGCATTGCCTGGGCTGCTTCTGGTGAGTCAGCTGCATCTTTCCCAGCCTTTGGCCCAGGTGCACTCAGCCCAGATGCACCATTCAGCCTCCCTTCTGCGGCCTGCCCCCTCCTCAGGTTCTGCCATTGAACAGTGTGGGATCAGCACCTCCCTCCAGTCCCCTTCCCAGGTTGAGGAACTTCTTCCTTCACCTTCTTAGCCCTTCAAGGCACATCCCTCTTGGCCTAGCTTTCCTCAGATCCAAAACATGCTCTCTTCAGTAAGTTCAGACTTAAAAAAAAAGAAAAAGAAGAAAAGGAAGGAAGGAAGCCTTGACTTCTAGCAGCTTCTCCTATCTGCCCTGCACACATTTGAAGAGCAGAGACATGCAAAGAGCCTACTTAGTATCCTGATTGGAAGTGATGGAGCTGGGAGAACATACACACCTGCACACGGGGATATGTCAGCCAATCAGACTGCATGGAAAAGGGCACAGTCCCTGGGATGATCCTTCACACACTGGAGTCCTGGCTGTCTATTCTTGCCTTGCTCCAACTACTGACATTTAGAGATGGGTTGGGGTCTGTTGTGGATTGAAACATGTGTCCCCAAAAGATAAAGACCTAGTCCCTTGGTACCTGAGAATGTGACTGGATTTGGAAATAAAGTCTTTGCAGATGTAATCAATTTCATACTGAGTCCTAATTCCATATGACTGGTGGAGATAAGGAGACACACAGACTCAGGGAAGAAGGCCATGAGGAGATAGAGGTAGAGACTAGGGAGGTGCCTGGGCAAAGCAAAGGATGGCGAGGATTGCCAGCAGACATCTGAAATTAGATGAAGCAAGGAAGGATTCTTCCCTAGAGCCTTCCAAGAGAACATGGCTCTGTCAACACCTTGATGTGGGCCTTCTAGCCAAAGAATTATAAGAGAATTTGGGCCTCCAGAATTGTCAGACAGTAAGTTTGTGTCTTAACTCATGCAGGTTGTGGTAATTTATTATGGTAGCTCTAGCAAACTGGAAAACTGAGACCGGGTCAGTCACACATCAGTCCTCTGACCCCGTCTTCTGCCCAGGTCTCCTTTTCACGTGAGAACTCTCACAGGAGCACCACGACTATGGGAACCATTGCTTTTGTCTAAGGGAACTAGCACTTACTTGAGAGAGAGAGAGAGAGAGAGAGAGAGAGAGAGACGGTGGGGGAAGGAAGAAATGAGAAATCACTGCCAAGGGGGGATGGCCACACAGCAGTCCTTTCTCCTGTGTCCCCTTGGGATTTTGGGCATGCATGCACTTGCACCTAGTGTGTGTTTTAGCCCTCCGTACTTGAACCACGCAGTCAGCCACATGGGACCCTACTACCTTCACCACAATACCAATGGCTGGCCCATTGTCTCTTTATTTTTGAGAACATGGAGTACCACAGAAATGAAGTAACCAGGACAGGTCACATGAATTTTATGTGGTAGAGGAACTAGGCTTGAAGTACAGGTTAGAGAATTATGTATTGTATACCTGGTGCTGTCATCAACTAAGCATCTTTTAAAATTATTTCCACTCGCAGTCATGGTTTATGATGGCAGAAAGATTGTGCATTCATTGTGGAGAGAACTAAATGAAAGTCATACGTGCACACAAGTTCACATAAATATCTATTTTTCTATTTAATCCTTTTTTTTTTAGCATTTCCTTATGTCATTAAATATTCCTCAAAAGCATGTTTTTAAAAGGCTTTGTAGTTTTCCACTCCAGTCACTATTCCATGATTTATTTAACTACCTGTATTGTTGCATATTTAAGTTCCTTCCAGTTACTCACTTATAAATCACATTGCAGTGAGTGTTCTTGTACAGACATCTCTGGGCTCATCTCCAATAGTAGTTATCACATTTGCTTTCATATGTATGCATTTCTCTGTTCTCTAACATACAAAAATCAGAATGGTTGTGTATTATTTTTGAGATGTGGAGGAAGAATATCCACCATGTCAAACATGTAATCATGGAAATTTGACCATGAGTTGATGGCTGGGAAAATACTTTGAGATTTCTGCTAAATGCAAATCAGGAACTAATGATCATTCTCTAAGTACACCCTGTGTAGATCTTAGCTTAGGACCTGGATGGAGACGTTCTGGACTTTAGCAGGAATTGTATTTAAGATAGTAACCAACCAGAATGGTCCAAGCACTGTCCAGTCAGGGTGAACATCACTTGTAGAAAGCCCAATCATGGTCTGTGTGCTAAGCTAGCTTCTGTCCTCCTGTAGATAGGGACAGCATTTTATTTACATCCATTACCATAGTGCCATAACTCAGTAGGTAATGGTAAATGTTTGTTAAATAAATTGCTCATATTAATACTTGAACGTTCTCATGAGACAACTCCAGCATCTGTCTCCAGCCTCAGCCTCCTCTTTGTCCTTTCCTCTTCCCTTTCCCTTTCTGTGTAACCCCACATATGAGGGCTTTGTTTTTTGTTTCTGGAGTACAGCCTCCAACACTTCTTCCTGGTTTGGAGACTCTCATTGTGTTGAGTCTTGGTGGAATGTGGAGCTTGTCCAAGGTAAAGGTGCCAGCAACTTACCTCTTCCTGATAGCCTGGGTATGGCTAGACAAAAAGGTAACCTGGAGGTAGCCAGATGGAGGTAGCCTCATATCAACCAGGACTTTTCATCCTGGAAGGATGAGGTAAAGGTGCCAGCAACTTACCTCTTCCTGATAGCCTGGGTATGGCTAGACAAAAAGGTAACCTGGAGGTAGCCAGATGGACCTCATATCAACCAGGACTTTTCATCCTAGAAGGATGAGCAATAGTCCAGAGGCTTGTGAATGGTGGTGTCCAGTGGTAGCAGTGGTGTCTGCTTATGGTGTTTGTACCAAAAGAAGTTGCTGGACTTCTTGCTTTTTATGCTCCCAGGGCTGCCTTATTTCTTGCTTTTTTAAAAAATAGTTATTTTGGGACCAGCAGTTAGTATAATGGCTATGTTGCTGGACTCCCATGTAGTTGACTGCGGTTTGAGTCCCGGACCCGGTGGCTTAAACTCACGCTGAG
>NW_006159691.1:2176397-2185962 GCF_000334495.1 Tupaia belangeri chinensis
TCTGTGATTCCCCACTAGGGCTGCGAGCCTCTCCAAGGTATGAGCTGTCTCTCATTGCTGAATTCCCCATGCCCTGTGTGGGGCCTGGAACAGCAAGGCGGTCATATCAGACTAAACTGTGGTAGAGTTGTCAGTGTTAGGAAAGTCAGGGGAGAACCCCAGAATGCCTGCTGCTTTCTTTGACATTGTTAACCTATCTGGGACATCAGTAGCTTCTGTGTCCTGAGTGTCTGCTCTCAGCTTGAGGAAGCTGTGGTCAGAATGGACCACTCAGTTCTGGTGGTTGGTTGATCATGTAATCCTTGGTTACAGTAAAGGGACTCTGGGAATTAATCAACTCTTCCTTTACTGTGTGGCCTGGCATACTCTCACAAGTACATGTAGCTGGTTATGACACAGGTAAGAGGCTTTCCTTTGGGAAAATGAGCTGCGTACAGTAAAAGGACCTGTAAGGCTGGGCCTTTAACTGTTCTTAATCACTCCTGATATCATTATTGATTAGTTTAAAGCTATAAGCTCTTATGTTCCTATTTAAGTATTGTCGAGTCAATACATTTTTCTTCCCTCCTTTAAAATAAAATGCATATTAAAAGATGCTGAGTTTGTACATTTAAGTTAACTCTGTCCACTCCCATCTCAGTTCACCAAAATATCACTATTCATGTATAGATGTGTATTGAGAGGGAGGGAGGGAGAGCAGAGAGAGAGAAAGAGAGAGAGAGACAAAGAGGAGGAACAGAAGGAGGAGGTAGAGGGGGAAGGAGAGAGTGAATATATGTATGTAGTAATAGTAGTAGAGAATTGATGTTTATGTAGAGTCTGCTATATGGCAGGTAGTGTCTGAGCACTTTAAATACGTTAATTCAGTTAATTCTCATGACAGTCCTCTGATGTAGATATTCTTACAAATGAGTGTGCTCAGGTCTCACCCACAGAGCCAGGATCTGCCCTCTAGGAGTCTGGCTCCAGTCTGTGCTCTGGACGGCTTCACCCATGTCCCTAAGAATGCAGATGTTAAGTGCGATCATAGTTCTGAAACAGTTTTGTCATCCATCTCTTCTCATACACTGTGCTGATCTGGTATTCACCTCCAAGGCAGGATGGCATCTACTAGATGGACATACTGTGGTTTGTTTAACCAACACCCAAGAAATGACAGTGGGAGAAGAAAACAGAAAAGCCAGAATGTATTCCGCCTGCCCAAGTAGAAGGCAGGATCTTTGTCTCCAAACAGCTCTCAGAGAAGTTCTTATGAAGCATATTATGGGATGGCTTCTTGTGTACTTAGATCTATAAAATTAATTGGGGAAACTATATTAGCCTGCAATGACCCCAATCAATGCTAGTTTGAGATGTTTACAGGGATCACAGAATTGATAGAAGAGAAAGGCAAGGAAATTGAACACAGGTTTGGTAATTATTCCACAGGATGTGACCAAATAATGACATAGGCTGGTGGTTGTTATAAGCAAGTATCCTAACAGTGGCTTTGAAAAGCAAAAGATCTTCAAGGTGATCAGAATACAACTCTGCTGAATAAATGAGCAAATACATCTGTTCCAGAACTCACACCGATGCTTACCTTCATGTTTACATTTCTGTGACACTATGTCTGGTTTTAAAAGTACCATATTCTAAATGGTGTAATTGGAAGTTAAGGTGTCATTCAACCTAAAAAGTGGATCTTCTAATGACAGACACTAATGTCTGGTGCATCTGAAGAGTTTGAATGAAAGGTTTTGATATGTGTATGTGTGTGGGATGTCTCCAAAAAGTTCATGGAAGGTATACATTATACAGAAAGTTATTCATGGATTTCAAAATGTTTTGCATCAAAATAAGTTCATTCTTCAATTTCATTGTCCCCCAAATTTTTCAAAGTCCCATAGAATACTATGTGAGAATAGACAAGAAACTATTATTTTTTTCATCTAATGTGTACATTATTTACTGGACAGGATTTTAAGAGTTTTACATGTTTTTAACTCAATTAATTCTTCAACAACATTGCGAGGTAGATGCTTCATTACTTTTATTTTACAAATGATAAAACTGAGGCCCAGAGGACCAGCAGTTGGCGTAATGGCTCTGTTGCTGAACTTCCATGTAGTCAGCTGCGGTTCAAGTCTCGGATCTGGTGGCTTAAACTCATGCTGGGCACATGTGCATGCGTGCCCAAGATCCCGAAAGGAGAATGGAGGAGAAGGGATTGTGGCATAGCCATCTTCCCTGGGGAGTGATTTCTCACTTTCTATCTCTCTGTCTCTTTGTCTTCCTGGCGAGCGCATATACACCATAGCAAAAACCTCTCCAAAAGCAAGCAAAAAACCAAACAGACAAACAAAAAACAAAAAACTGAGGCCCAGAATATTAAGTATGTTGTTCAAAATTGGTAGTAAATAGAAGAGGTGAGGTTTGCTCCCCTTCACCTCCCCCAGAGATTTTTTGCTACCGGATATATATGTGTACTTACCAGAGAGACAGAGAGAGAGTGAGAAATCACCCCCCAGGAGGGATGGCCATGCCACAATCTCTTATCCTCTATTCTCATCAGGATTTTGGGCATGCACACACATGCGCCTGGCGTGAGTTTCAAGTCACTGGGTCTGGGACTAAAACCACAGTCAGCCATGTGGGAGTCCACAGCCTTAACCACCATGCCACACCGGTGAGATTTAAGTTCTGGCAGTCTGTCTCCGGAATCAGTCCCTTGAACTCTTATCTATTTTTGAATTAATACATTATTTTATGAAGCATAAGATTTTAAATGTTATGTACCATTTCATTATATATAGGTACTGTAGGGAGACATTTGACCCTATATATTATATAAAAAGTTGTTTGAAAATGTTTTTGTGGGGTCTTCTCACTGGAAAATGGAGGAATGCTCTGCTTTTAGTCTCCTAGGGTTGATCCTATCAGTGTGTTGAGTTCTCAGTCTGTCAGTGTCTACCTAAATGTATGCATAAGGAGTTAGAGTAATTTTTGCTAAAAGGAAGAATCAGGAAGCAGTCATGCATCAGAGCCAGGTTTAACAGCACAGCAAAGCCAGCTTCCCTCGGGACTCCTCAGCCTCCTGCTGCCTCAACTTTAGCCACTTCTGGAACAACCCAGAGGAGGCTATTGCTGAGATGGGTCATGGCTCTAGAGGTGCCAGCCCTGTGCTGGGGCACATTTTCATGGACTGCTCTTGTGATTGGGCCACTGCTTCAGGGCCTGGAGCTCCTACGAGTGAACACTCTGCTTTTGAATGTGTGGATTGTCTTTTCTTTAATAAGAAGACAAACTTTTCCTTATTCTTTAAATACTATAGTAATTTGAATTATAACTGTATATACTGGGAGCTTTGGTAAGGAAAGAAAATTATTTAGCACAAATATAGAAGGCTTTTTTTCTAATTTAGTGACAATGAGATGGCTTATGTGGCTCCATAAAATAGAGTCCAACAATCTGGAAAATTTAATAATTCATTGTAGCCCCATTTGGAGATGCCCCTAGACTCATATCTACTCTGGTGGCCACTAGCCACATACGGCTACTGAGGACTTGAAATGTGACTGTCCTGGAAGTATAAGCTACACAGCACTTTCAAAGACTTAATGTGAAAAAAGAAAAAAAAAAGTAAGACATCACAATTTGATGTTGATTACATGCAGAAATGATTCTATTTCAGGTATATTGGGTTAGATAAATGATCAAAATTAATTTAACCCATTTCTTAAATATATTTTTTTCCTTTTTAAGTTTTTGCTGTAAGGTGTGTGTACTTGCTGGAAAGAGAGCGAGCGAGAGTGAGAGAGAGAAAGAGAGAGATACAGAGTGTGTGTGTGAAATTACCTTCCTGGGTGGTGGTCATGCCACAGTCCCTTCTCCTCTTGCAATTTTCGGTATGCATGCACACACACTCAGTATAATTTTCAAGCCGCCAGGACTGGGACTCAAAGTGTAATCGGCCATGTGGAAGTCTAGAACCTTAACCACTACACCTTCTGGATCCTCTTTTTACTTTTCTTTTTTAAGTTTGTTCATTCCATTAGAGAGAGAGGCTGAGACAGAGGTGGAGATAGGCATCCCCACCAGGATTTTCACACTGCAATCCACCCCCAGTCTTAGTTGGCTGGATCATAGGCTTACATTCACCTGGAATACTCAGGGAGCTTCTGCGGCAGGAATCCAGGACCTTTTCCATGTGTGTCCAGTTGCATTACTGCTACACCCCTGCCTGGCCCCACTTTTATCATTTTAATGTGGCCACTAAAAAATGGAAAATTACGTATGTGGATCATATTATATTTCCAGTGGCCAGTGCTGTCCTAGATGATGAGATTTTTATTGTGCCAATTTACTCCCACCAGCCAGACTCTCTTTGATAACAGTAACAGCTGACATTTATGTGCCAGGTACTTTAAATGTCTTGTCTCCCTTATGGTTCACAACAATCCTATATAGGGTAAGCCCCATTGTGAACCCTCATGTTACAGGTGGGGGAGTTGAGGCATAAAAAAATAAACAACTTGCCCTTAGTCATTGAAGTAATAAGTGGCAGAAAGGGAATTGGAACCCACACTGCCCAATTCAGTGGCTCATACTGATGCTTCCTGGGCTTCTACCTTTTGGCATATGGACACAGGTATCTGCCTACCTTGCTGTGCTGTCTCAGCCCTCCCTCTGAACCTTAATTTCCCTATGTAGGAATGGGCTGGAGCATCCCTTATGTCTTTCTAGCTCTGTGCTTCTTGTTTATTTGTTCATTTTGGTTCTGTGCAAGCCACAGGAACATGGTGAGACCTAGGGTCTTTCAGTTAGCCTAACCCTTTGTCAGGTATGCAGGAAGATGTGCCTGGGAGCTTGTCCTCACATTGCCACTAACCGAAGACTATGAACCGAGCAGCGTTTTTCTGTGCTTCTTGAGTTGTCCTCTGTGAAATGGGTCTAAAAGTAAGAAGTCCCGAAGTCTGTCCTCCCTCAGCCATTAACTTTTCTGTGACCTTCTGTGATGCAATATTCATTTCTAGGCCTTATATATTACATGTCAAAGAATGCTAGAGTCAGAGGGGAAAATCAGGAGTTAAATCCCTATGACCCTAGCATTCTTCGGTTTTACATAGGAGTTAATCCCCTCTGACCCTAGCATTCTTTGACATGTAATGTATGAATCAAGAAATGAAGGCATTTTCAAATGTAGGAAGTAATTTGATACATTTTTAACACAGCCTCAGTGAAAAAAATTTTATGGTCCTGCCCTTCCATCTGTCTGTCTATCAGGATTGGCAACTACTTCTGATTTCTTGACAGAGGAATTTGTCTTCATGAGTGTGTGGAGACAGGGCACCTGAGAGGACAATCCATCCCAGGAGCTCAGCTTGCACAGGAAGATAAATTTTCCAGTCATGTTTAAGGAACTTACTCTGTTCTCTAGCAACCCCACTGAGCTGCAACAACTTACTGCATGCCCCACTAATATATGGATACATCTGCAGAATTTATTTTCCCACAACTACTAATCAGTGAGATATTTGGTCACTGATCTAAATTACCCCCCCCCTTTTTAAAAAAAGACCTTTTATTTTCCCCACACCTTTATCCACTCAGTTTTCACAGTGTGCTCTGTACCAGCACAGCAGGCTTAATGTAAGGAGAGCAACAAGTTAGTTGATCAGATTGGGGTTTTAACTTACCTTGAATCTGCCAACGTCTTTTAAAATTGCTTCCTCATCTAAGTGTCGTGTTGCTCATTAAGAAACCCAACTTTTTACCTTTTCAAAATTTTCAAAGCATTATTTGTCATCAGTGATGCAATTTGTAAAAGCAAGGAACAAGCAAGAGTCTATTATACCCATTAAGAATCCTGAATTTCTAAGGTTAAAATAAGGTTTATAGCTTTTAAGCTTTCTAAATCATAACTACTAACAAATATAATAGGAATGCTTGAGATTGTGGTAGGAAAACAGAAACCACTCTACGTATTTCAGTCAGGGAGGAGTTTAATACAGGCTATTAGAGGCTTGCAAAACATTTAAATCCTCACTTAAATGATCAACTGATAATTAGGCTTTTTTTTTCTTTCTTTCTATTTTAGAGAGATTTTTTTTTGCTGTAGGGTACATGTACTCTCTGGAGAGACAGATTAAACAAAAAGTGAGAAGTCATCACCCAGGAGTGATGGCCGTTCTGCAGTCCCCTGTCCTTGATCCTTCTCTCAGGATTTTGGGCATGTATACACATGCACCCAACAAGAGTTTTAAGCAATGGGTCTGGGAATCAAACTGGTTTCACACGCTGGAGTCCAGCAATGTAACCATTATGCCATCTGCTGGTCCTAATCAACTGATCAACAGGGTGCCAAGTTTACACAATGGAAAAAAGATGCTTCTTCAACCAATGATATTGGATAAACTGGGTATCAGCATACAGAAGGATGAAGTTGGGCCCTTATACGATATACAGAAATTAACTCAAAATGGATTAAAATTCTAAATGTGAGAGCTAAAATTAAGGAACTTCTCTGGGACGGAACTCCTATACAGAGGATCTTCATGACATTGGATTTGGCAATTATATCTTGGATATGACATTTAAAGTATAGATAACAACAGCAGAAATGGACAAATGAGACTACATCAAACTTAAAAAATAGTGTGGCAGTGGCCCTGCTACCTGGTGTTTAGGGAAGCCAGAGCCCACATGGGTGACTGTGGTTTGAGTCTCTGCTGCAGCAGTTTGGAAGAACACACAGATGCATGTATGTGCATGCCCAAGTTCCTGATAGGATGGAAACATGGAGGAGAGGGGATTGTGATGTGGCCATCCCCATTTGAAGGCACTTTCTCCTTTCTCTTTCTCTGTCCTCTCTCTGGCAAGTGTGTGCACTCTCCAGAAATTAAAAAAGACACCAAACAAGACAAATGACGTGATACTATATGAAAATATTGAATAAAAAAGATTATCTTGGGGTCAACAACTGGTGTGGTCGTTAAGGGCTCCCATATGGCCAATCGTGGTTCGAATACTGGACCTGGCAGCATGATTTCCTTCCTTCCTCCCTCCCTCCCTGGTCAACTTAAAATAAGTAAATAAATGTAAATAAAGTAATTCCTTGAAAAATATGTTTTGTGGGATCAGCATGTGGCATGGTGGTTAAGGCACTGGACTCCCACACAACTGACCATGGTTTGAGCCCTGGACCTGGTGGCTTGAAAATCACACTGAATGCATGTGTATATGTGTGTCTGTGTGTTTATACCCGGAATCCCAAAGGGAGAATGAAGGAGAAAGGATTGTGACATGGCCATCTCCCTGGGGGGTGATTTCTCACTTTCCCTCTCTGTCTCTCAGTCTCTCTGGTGAGTGCACATACTCTCTAGCAAAAAACCTAAAAAATAATTGCTAGAGAGTATATACTTTCACCAGGAAGAGAAGGAGAGAAAGAGAACAAGAGAGAAAGAAACCTCCTGGGGAATGATCATGCCGTAGTCCCTTCTCCATTCTCCTTTTGTGATTTTGAGCATGCACATGCATATGCCCATTGTGTTTTTAAAGGCTCTGGGTCTGAGACTCTAACCATGCAGTTGACCATGTGGGATCCAGTCACCTGAACCACCACACTACTGGTTGGTCCTAAAATGACTATCTGTTAAAAAAAGAAGAAACAATATAAGCAATAACAACGAAACTAAACCTTTCAAAGCTGCAGATGCCAAAGTCAAGAAAAACACCATTAATGCTCAGGAAACTTGGATGTGCCGAAATTATGGGAAACTTCTACCAAGAATCTCAACTACTGTGGCACTGAAGTGGGTGATTCCCAGAACTCTAAAATGTTGATGCAGCTACATATGTGTCCCTTGTCAAAGGCCACGAACCACCTTGTTTTTACTGTTGAATTATTGTGCCTTCTGCTCTGTTTTCCTCCTCCAGGCATTTTAAGACTGCTTCTCTCATTGGTACAAACCAAGCTGGAACCTTGCTAGAAAGTAAAATGTAGCTCTAGGCTTCCAGCCCAAGCAATATTGTAAAAGAGCTTAGAAATGGAGTAATGCAAAATGTTAAGACACAATTTCCAGTACAGTGTGTTCCAAGTAAGTAAAGAATGTTGTACTTTGATGCATAGAAGAAATGAGCAGAAATGTGAACTTTGAAACTAGGCTGATATGAGTTAGAATGCCAGTGCTACCAGTGACTAGTGATCTGATTTGGGTCAGTCCTCGTATCTCACTGAGCCTTATGCATCTCATCTGTAAAATGATGACTTCTGTGGAAATTAACTGGAATTACATGAAAAGTACCTACACAACTTTATGTATATTTTGATCACCCCACTTAACAGCTACTTTAGAGTTTTGATGGGGAGCATCTAGTACCAAGAGGAGTATGAATCAGGTCAGATACCTCAAATCCATGGTGTGTTCAGAGAATTACCAAGTATGCAGGATAAGGTTACAATGATGGTACTAATGTTATGTAGCATTTATGGACTACCTACTGCTTTCATAGTACTATGCCAAATACTTTATAACTGTCATCTTCCTCTCATTACGAAATCCTCACAACAGACTTTCTAACCAGTTACTGTTATTGGCTGTGTCACAGATGAGGAAAATGAAACTGAGAGATTGAGTAACTTATCCAAGATCACATAGTGAGTGGAAGAAGCAAATATTCATACCTTTACTCTTGACCACCATAGTGCTCTAGGTCCAGGGCACGTTAATTGTGGTGGTTGTAGAGAATGTGATGAGAACAGAGGATGGGACCCAAACTTGGGCTTGTGTTCTAGGAGTTTGTACTGTAAGAGTAGGGATCTATGAGGGAACACGTGATTGAATTTGTTTTTTAAACAAGTACTTGTTGGCCAGTGTAGAAGGTGATTTAGAGCAAGGAACCTATAAGGGGTGTGTGAGGCTTTTGCAGTGGACCAGGAAAGGCTGATCAGACCTGAACAGAGGCATTGGCTATAAGAATGGAGAGGTGGGAAATTGATGAGCTCAATAGGACTTGCTGAAAGAGATTAATGAAAACACTGGATCTGGGTTTAGAACCAGGCCCCAATTCTTGGAAGTCCTCTGACTCTGGGCGGGGTACATAGATTCCATTTCCTCATTCTCATATTACACACATACCTGTAGAGGTGTGCTAAGAGTAGCTGGGATGCACAGGCAAAGCTCCTATCTCTGTGCTTGGACCACTGAGTACCTCACATAGTAGAATGTTGGTAAGGTTTATGATGTTCATTACGCTTGGGTCTCAGTGAGCTAGAGGACTAAACACCTGCAGGGATGTTTTAGCAAAGCAGGTTTCCTGGGCTCTATTCCACACATGGCACTGGAATAGGGCCAGGAAACAGTAGGTAATTTTAGCGTACATCGAATTTGAGAACCACCAGGTGTTTGGAAAGTTAGAAAGAGGTCAAAATTTCTCAGAAGAATATGAAGAACAGAGGGACAAGAAAAATGCCCACATTGTAGGATATGGGTGGAGGAGTTGGAAGAGCTCGTTCAGAGAGGAAGGTGGGAGCGAGCCTGCATTTTATAGGGAGACCCATCCCATTCTCTTTCTCTTTCCCGGC
>NW_006159691.1:2186345-2191172 GCF_000334495.1 Tupaia belangeri chinensis
CTTTCCCTGCAGAGGCTTGGCACTTTAGGATACCCCATTCTTTTGGGCTCTGTTGTGGTGTTCCTGCAGCCCCCTCCTCTATTTGCTTGATTTTGCCATTCTCTTGGCAACACTCCTATAGTCTTCCCTTTGCCTTAGGGACCACTGAATTTCAGAACTTTGTGTTTTCTGGCCCTGCCCCAGGTTAGGCACCTGGAAAGCTCAGCCCAGAGGAGCTCCACATGATTTTGCATTCAGCAACCCTCTCCCTCAATTCCATATGAGTTCTATCAGTGCAGGAGTCAACTTTGCCATTCCCAGCTACTGGCTCTAGCAGCCAGTACAACCTCATTGTATATTAAATAATAGAATCAGGGGACAATTAAAGTGTTCAGCTACTTGGAAACAGGTTAAAGGAGATAGAAAATCCAAGATGGCTGAAATATATGCTTGTGGTTCAGATCATGGTGACCAGTCAGTGTTAGGAGACATGGGCCTTGGGCTTGCTGTGCTGCTGACTGCTGTGTGGTCTGGAGCAAGTTGCATAATATACCTGGGCCCCATGGCCTTATCCATGCAACAAAGGGCCCTGATTAGGTAACATTTCCCTACTGTTCTACCTATAATAGCACTCAATTCTGTAAAGCGGCTCTTCTGTTGCACAGTTCCTTCACTGCTGCAACCAGGGACCTCCTGAAAAGTCTTCAGAATATAGAAACACAGAGAGTCTGAGTGTATGTGGGGGTGGGCGGCTTGGAGCGTACAGGGGCCTGGCAGGACAGAGCCACCCTGACTGTAGTGCCAGCCTCTGGAAAACAAACCTCATTTTTCTTTTCTGCATGGTAGCAACAGTTAGAGGGAAGACTGCATCTAACACCAGTGTCAAGTAAAATAATTATCAGATTTTGACCATTTCAAGCAAAATATCAGCTTTCCAAGCCTGAGTTTTAAACTTTGCACTAAGTTCTTAGACTTTACAATATAGAAAATAATAACAGTAGGTTATTTACTCAGTTTGAAAGAGCACTTTCTTGCATTTGAAATGAAACTTCAGTAATCTTTGTCCTCGATTCTCTGTATGGTCGATTTTCAGAAAGAGTATCAGAAGCAAACACCTATTCAGAGTTCATGGGCACTACAGCTAGAGGGGCTTAGATGGAGGACTTCGAGCAAAGCTATTAAGTTTCAGTGTTGCCCAGGGTTTTATCTACCCTATCTAATCAAGGTAATGAGACATGTAGGGATTAAATAGCATAATATAGGAATATACAGAATAAAATATTTGGTGCATGGACTAGTGGTAGATCTCCATTACCTTCATTCACCATCTTCCTGTCCTGTCACAGAGCTGGGACTTACATTGGGGGTGCTGTGTTAACCCTTCTACTGAAAGAAAACTGAGGTCTTCTCAGTTATGCACTCTCCCTCTCTCTCTCTCTCTCTCTCTCTCTGTGTATGTGTGTGTGTGTATCTGTTCCATCAAAGGTACTGTGTTATTAGATGGTGACTGTGGGCTGTGATGTTGATCAACCATGCCCAGCCTTCTCTGAAGTCCCTAGGTCCCTCATAACAAGTGGGTGCCCAAGATCCTTTGTCCAGCATGCTTACTGAGGCTCAGTAGGTCTTTCAGGTAGCCAGACCTGGTCATCTTAGCCCTTATTGGCCTAGGGATGGAGTGCCCCCCATGAGAGGTGCTGTTTTCCAATGTCAGGAGAGGATAGAAGAGAGCTAGACTCTGACAAGGCCTGAGTTTGCAGGGCAGGACAGAAACTGGGGAGAAGGGTTCCCTTCAGATTAGAGTCCCTGGAAAGGTGGCTAAAAGAAATTTCTGAACACATGTCAGCTCCCAGTTCTTCAGAGTCAACTAACCCCTTTGTCCCTAGGCCCCCTACATGCCTTGGAGAGAAGAGGAGAGGTGAGGCTACATCCCACGGTCTCATCTACAATAAGATGTCACACCATACTGTAGCAGTAATGAGTGGCTGACATCTGAGATTTTATACAGCCTGACCACTTCACTCTGATCAGTTAGAGCAAGACTAATTCTTTGCATTTCTCATTCTTTCAAGACCCTTGTGATATGGGACCAGCAGTTAGCGTAATGGCTATGTTGCTGGACTCCCATGTAGTCGACCGCAGTTTGGACCCGGTGGCTTAAAACTCACGCTGGGTGCGTGTGCATGCGTACCCAAGATCCCAAGAGGAGAATGGAGAAGAAGGGATTAAGGTGTGGCCATCCCTCCTGGGGCGGGAGTGATTTCTCGCTTTCTATCTCTCTCTCTCTCTCTGTCTGGCGAGCGCACGTGCCCTATAGCAAAAACCTCTCAAAAGACCCTTGTGGTACAATCAAGGGCAGGTGGAGTGAAGGTGGAGTTCACTTCCTCTGAAAACTCTGGAAGAGGGATAAAGGTCTTCCAGTCCTTGGCATGCTTACTACTTTCATTCTAATTTGCAAATGAGTTTAAAAAACCTAAGGTTTTAGGTCTAAGTCCTGTTGAACAGTTAAAAAACTACTTATGGGACCAGCAGATGGTATAATGGTTACATCACTGGACTTCCACAGAATAGACTGTAGTTTGAGTCTTTGATCCAGTGACTTGAAACTCACGCCAGACACGTGTGCATACGTGAGCAAAATCCCAAGAGGAGAATGGAGGAGAAAGGATTGTGTCATGGCCATCCCCCCTGGGGAATGATTTCTTGCTTTCTGGCTCTCCAGTGAATGCAGGTGCCCTATAACAAAAATATCTCTGGGAAAACAAAACAAAACAAAACAAACTACTCACAAATTAGTGAACATTTGTGATCTAAAATCTGAATGTCACTGGGTCTTGGCTTTTGTTTTTTAGAAAAGAAAAATATCCGCAGAGGGCAATTTCCAACACAAGGCCAGACCATGCGTCCCTACTCTCATTTCTACATACTCACAAACAGAGCCATACCTGGGTGGACCCTCCAGCAGGGGTGGGGAAGCCTGTCCCAAGTTTCTCCTGAAATGAGCATGCTGCATGTAGCCTCAGGAGGTAGGTCTTAGCAGTCCCAGCTGCTATAGGCACTTCAGGGTTATAAAACTCTAAGATTATGCCTACTCATCTCCGCCAGTGTAACTACAAGACCTTGTGCTTTGTCAGACCTCAAGGACTGCTGTGTAGCATCATGGACAAAACAAAACACAGGTTTTTTTTAATCATGTTCATCCAGGTTTGAGCCCCAGCTTTGTTGTTCACTAGTCTGTAACCATGTATGACTGAGGACCTTTCTGAAACTCAGTCTTTTTTTTCTGTGGAATGGGGATGTCTGCCTTCCCCCATTACTATAAGAAACATTAAGATAGCGGAAGTGAACATGTTTTGAGAGCTCTGTGGCTCTGTATTGGTTAGTTGTTGTCATTATTATTGTGACCTTGAAGAGTTGCTGAGCCCAAGCTTCCTGTTGCAAAGAAATGTAGTGCCCTCAGCTAAAAAGACCACCCCCTGCTTACTCACCCAGCCCCTTGGAGGGCAGATTAGAGCTGTTGTGGCTGTAAACCCAGCCAACGTGGGCTGTAATATAGTAAATTATCACTTGTTTTGCAGTCTTGACGAGAAAAATAAATGCAATTACACTCATGAATGTTGAAAAATGAAGCAAAGCAATGTGGATTGGCACATTCGAGGTGCTTTTCCAAATGAAAAGCTGTGTACAATGAATGCTAATGGGCTCTCTCCTTCCCACTCTCTGGCATATGGCGTGATATGATCTTTCTGAATTAAGGGAGCAGCTGTGCCAACCACCCCGACTACGGTGGTGGTGGCCCTGAATAGCCCCAACGATAGGAGACTCAGCAGATGGACCCCCTGTGTTCTCTCTAGAATGAGGACCCAGAATAGGTGCAGTTCGCCGAAGCAATACCTGAGTGATCTTGGTGGTTCCTGTCTGCTTTGGGAACCCAGTATCTACTCTGTAGTTCTGCATTCTGTGTGGCAACATTCACTGAGAACCTACAGGCTTTATGCTGAGAGCAGCAGAGATGAATCTCACATGTTCTGCTCATCCCAAACAAGGGAAATCTTGACACCCGGACTTGATGGGCATCGTCTAGCTGTGTGCTATCCAGTACACTGAGCACTAGCCCCATGGAGCTATTGAGCACTTGAAATGCAGCCAGTCCAATTTAAAATGTGCTCTAAGAGTAAAGTACAAACCAGATCTTACAGTCTTAATACGAGAGAAGTGTAAAGTATCTTATTAATTTTTTCTCCACTTGCCAGAGAACACAAGCACTCACCAAAGAGAGAGACAGAGTGATAGAGAAAGGGAGAAAGCAGCCTCTCCTTAGTGGAGTGTGTTCACACTGCAGTCCCTCTTCTTCCATTTTCCCACCATTTCAGGACGATGGGCACACATACAGTGTGCCTGATGTGATTTTCAAGCCACTGGTGCCTGGATTTAAACAGTAGTTGGCCATGTGGGATCTGGCTTCTCCAACTACTGGGCTATAGGGTCACCTCCTTATTAACTCTTATATGGTGAAATAAAAATGTCTTAGCTAAATTAGACTAAGTAAGAAGCATGACAATTAATTTCACTTATTTTAGTTTTTAAAAATATAGTTTTAAAAAATACAGGTAGAAAATTTAGGATGATAAATGTGGCTTGCACTGTATTGCTATAGAATGGTATGGATCTAACCTCTGCCTATCTGGTTGTTCATATCTTCTACCACACTTTCCCTGCTGGGAGCCCTCTTGTTGGCTCTTCAGCCATGCCAAGCACTTTCCTGCCTCAGGCCTTCTCCACTTGTTGAATGCTCTTCTGCAGCTGAAATGATACCATATGTGAGAAATATTCTGATCATCTTTTTAATTT
>NW_006159691.1:2191203-2194485 GCF_000334495.1 Tupaia belangeri chinensis
CACTCTTTCTAGTTACTATTATAATATTTAGGCAATTTATTTATTAACTTGTTTGTGTATATGTTTCTTTTATGAGAACATAAGGGCACAGAGATGTCTGTCTTTTATATGTATGTATGTTTGTATTTTGTATGTTTATTTACCACAGCAACTGACACATAGTAGGCACTCAAAAAGTTTTTTTCTTAACTGAATGAATGATTAAATGTCACATTAATGTCACAAGGGAAAAAAATATTTTGACCATCTTGAGATGTTGAAAAGACAGGTACTTAAGGGTAGGTCATGACTGAAGAATCAGTTAAGGAAAGTCTGGATGAGAAGCATATGAAAGACACATGATTTCAATGGAGGGAGTTTTATGAAGAAGTAGGGACAGGATTAAGATAATTAAGGATGGTGAAGCACTTAGTGGCTGACAACAGTGGGGAGCCATGACCTGCGCTGGTTCGAAGGGCAATAGTAGGGAGTGGTGTTAAGGGACTACCTTACAGACCCTTGGAGAACACTGCCACCCTCTGGTCTCCTATCAACACCTGCTGTTGGCAAAACTCAGCCAGAAACAGAAGTTAAGGGATGAGGGAAGATGTAGCAGAGAGATCAGCCTCTCACACTACTGAGGAAGATATTGGCAGGGAGGTAGGAGTGAGGAAGCAGAGAGTAACTGTCATCCTGAAAAGACCTAGAAAGCTATTTCCTTAACATGATAGAGAATGCCTATTCCAGATCAACAACCCATATCCTGAAAATGTAAGGATGCTCATGATTACTAACACTATTTAACATTTATTGAGGGACTTGCAGTAACAGAATGAGAAGTATAATTAGGGGAGAGATAAAGTTATTATTTGCAGAAGATATTATTTCTACCAAAATCCTAAGAGAAATAAGCCTGAAACTATTAGAATGTAATAAAAGAGTCCAGTAAGGTGACTAGTTAGGGAATAAATACACAAAAATCAACAATTTTCTAAATTCTACCACTAGCCAGTTAAGAAATGTAATAACAGGATTCATTCTGTAAAAGCAACAATATGATAAAGGCTGAGGGATTAGCTTGAAAGTCAATAAGCAAGAACTTTAGAAAAATACTATAATGCAGTCTCATGACATAATCACCTCTCCAAAGGCCCCAGCTCTCATTACCATCATCTTGGGGGGTAATATTTCAACATCTGAATTTTGGAGGTACACGTTTGTAGTATAGCACTACCTGTCCACTCTCTCCTACCTATAGCAAGAATCCTACAAGGTGGTTGAGAATGATCTCCTACTCCTTTCTCTCGTTAGTAATTTTCCAACTACTCACTCTGCTCCTTATAAACCCCCAACTATCTTTTCTGTATTTTCCTGGTCGCTCTACTCTATTGCAATAGTATTGAATAAAGTCTATCTTTATCATTGTAACAAGTGTCAGAATAATTTTTCTTTAAACAGGATTACCATGAAAAGTAAATCTTAGCCTGCCCAAAGGAGCATTGGGCCTAATGAATAAACAGGTAGACAAACCCATGTTGGTTCAGTGGAATAGGAGTGCATTCACTCATTCATTCAAAAATCCTGTATTTGGGATCTGTAATATATTAGGTGTTGTGGATATATTTTGGAGTAAGATTCCAGATTACTGGCCTCAGAAAACTGGCAGTCTGATGAGACAGAGAGATGATAAAAATAAACAGAAATAGAAAAAGTACAGAGGGGGTGGTTTCCTTATCCCTGGAATTACGGAAGAATTAGTGGTGCAGGTGAACAGAAGAAACATCCCGCAGATGACATCTGAGTTGAGTCAGCAGTGAGTTTAACTGTTGCTTGTAGGTGATGAGACTCGACAGGCTCAGAGCTCTTGCAGGCATATTTGTGAATAAGTGTGATGCTGGATGGCTCAGGAGCCAGCCTACAATGTGCAGACCGTGGGGAGGAAGACAGCTGAGGTTTCCAGAGGCAGCCCAGCTGAGAGGAGACACGGACAGGGAGATTATCCTAATAGGATTTCACAAAGACCACTTAGCAGTCGCTGAGCTCGGGGGAAAAATAGTTATGAGCTGAGGGTGGAGAAATAGCCAAGAATTTGGCAACTCTGCGAAAGCTTGGAGAGAAAAGCTGACAGCCAACAGACAGAACAAGATGATGCTTGCAAAAAGGTTAAAAGAATAGACAAGAGAAAAAACATACACTGAGAGATATAGATGGAAATGGAAGCGCATTAATATAACTTGGGGACATGCATTAAGATAATTCCGGCACTAAGAAGGAGCAGAGCCAGGACTTATTCATTATAACACTTCACATTGTCAGGGGACTCTTGCAAACAGATGTGGGCAGCAGAAGGTCAGGATTTGGATGGCAAGAAAGGATGGGGAAACATAAACGACCACAGGCAGAAATAGGATAGCTAGTCCTAACCCCTCCTTTTCAGAGATAAGGAAACCAAGGCTCAGAGAAATGAGATGATTTACCCAAAGTCACACAGCATAATAAGTACTAGAGCTGAGAGATTAGGACCTTGTACATAGATAGTGGGAGTGCAAAATGTTGCAGTGGCTGTAGAGAGCAGCAGCTAGGAGTTCCTCAAAAAGTTAACCATCGAAGGTACTCTCTGACCTCACAGTTCCCTTAAGGTTTTGCCATAGGGCATGTGCACTAGATAAAGAGAGACAGAGACAGACAGTGAGAGATTACTCACTATTGAGATGGCCACACTGCAATCTTTTCTCTTCCATTCTCCTCCTGGGATTTATGCACACGTGTACATGTGCCCAGTGTGAGTTTCAAGCTATCAGGTTTGGGACCCGAACCATGTTGATGATGTGAGTGCCTTAGCCACTATGCTACCTGCTGGCCCTTTGACCCTACAGTTCTAATCTTAGACATATGCCCTCTTCTCCCCCAATTAAAAACAGGATCAGCTTGTATCTGCAGTGGAGTATTTTTTTTTTTTTTTGAGAGAGAAATTTTCACTATAGGGCGCATGTGCTCGCCAGAAAGACAGAGACAGAGAGATAGAAAGCGAGAAATCAACCACCCCCCGGGGGGGATGGCCAAGCCACAATCCCTTCTCCTCCATTCTCCTCTTGGGATCTTGGGCATGCATGCACATGCGCCTGGCATGAGTTTAAGCCACTGGGTCCGGGACTTGAACCATGATCAACTACATGGGAGTCCAGCAACAGCCATTACGCCAACTGCTGGCCCCAGTAGTGGAGTATTTTTAACCAATTTTTATCAGTTCTATCAGCATCCCATATTCTGCTTCCATCTTCTGTTCTCTCTTCTTCCCTCCCT
>NW_006159691.1:2194543-2203543 GCF_000334495.1 Tupaia belangeri chinensis
TTTCCCTCTTCTTTTCTGTTTACATGTATAGGGTCAAGTTGAGGTCTAAGCTGTAGCTTTGTCACTTACTAAACACATGCCCTTGCTTCAACTCTCCCATCATTGATGGGAACTAAACGAGGGTCCTTCCAGTTTTAAAAGAGAGAGGATTTTTCAAATACTTTGCCAGCACTTGTCCAAATACCACAGATTTGGTACTGATGAGGGACAATACCCTCTTAAATATGCACACCTGAGAGATTATCCAAACGCTGAAGCAGTCGTAGTCTTGAAACAACAGTCATACTGTCTCACCTTTAAATTGGTTATTTTATAGATTTCATACTCTCTTTAATTTTCCCGGGATTATACAGCAATTTCCAATTTATTGTTATTATTTTATTTTATTTCACCGCTTCTATTTTATTATTTATTTATTTATTTATTTATTTATTTATTTTTGGAGAGGTTTTTGCTACAGGGCGCATGCGCTCGCCAGAGAGAGAGAGAGATGGAGAGACAGAAAGCGAGAATTCACCCCCCAGGGGGGATGGCCATGCTGCAATTCTTTCTCCTCCTTTCTCTTCTCAGGATCTTGGGCATGCACGCACACATGCCCAGTGTGCATTTTAAGCCACGGGGTCCGGGACTCAAACTGTGGTTGACTATATGGGAATCCAGCAACCTAGCCATTACGCTAACTACTGGTCCCTTGTTTTATTTATTTTTAAATAATATCTTTGTATGTCAAACCTACTTTGGGGGCACACAGTTTTATTCATCTATATTACACTTTTCATTTATTTCCCTTCTACTTGACCACTATGTATAGGTGGGCAGTTACAGGATGGTGTCATTCGCTCCAAATTGGTTATGCTAAGTAATCTATTCCTACTCTTTTGGGGGTACAGTTTGACTCTCTCACTTATGGGAAAGGAAATCATTGGGAACTTGGAAGAAGCTGTTTGGAGTTTTGTCTCTCATCTCTGTCTCTTGATTTACTGAAAACCTGACATGAGGTTCAGGTTTGCTTAGTTGGCAGTGGATTCTGTTCTTGGGGAAATCAAGGTGTACCTAACACTTCTTTTACTCCTGTGCTTCAAAGTGAGTCAGTCATATAATGAGAATTCTTTGTTTGTTTGCTTTTTATTTTTTTGCTAGAGGATGCCTGCACAAGAGAGAGAGAACCCCTCATGGGGGATGGTCACGCCACAATCCCTTTTCTTCCATTTCTATTTTGGGATTTTGGGCATACATGCATGCACAAACACCCAGTGTGTTTTTCGGCCACTGGGTCCAGGACTCGAATTGCCAAATTGCAGAGTTGGCCATGTGCGATTCAGCTGCCTTAACGATCACATCACTGGCTGGCCTGAGGTACTTACATTTTGTGGGCTTTCATTTTCTGTTCTTTTTTTTTTTTTTTTTTTCTGGGCCCATTTGTCATGTTTTCTTTGCCCATCTGGGGCTTTGTGTGAGCTAACTAGTCTGAGAAGCAATTCTTGGGAAGGATTTAGGGACAGATGTCAATCCGGAGAGGTAAAAACAAGCTCAGGTAGATAGTCCACATGGGTTGGCAATGCCTTTTGAATGTGTTCCCTTCAAATCAGGAGCTGTCACTGAACTTTTCTGCTTATCCTGCATTTTTTTCCCTCTGTTCCATTTGGAAGGGGAGAATGAACATGGATTCTTCTCCTTTCATTTTGGCCCAGATGACACTTAAAATCTCTAGCATGAAGTTGGAGCATTTCAGGATTAATAGTGTATTTGTTCTTTTCCCTTCTTTTTGTTCATTTCGTTCAACTTTAGAGATGGAGGGTCTGTGAAATGGTACTCGAGCAACCATATTTTCTGGAAGACCTGGCATTCTTTCCACTATACCATGCTGTGTGATTATAAATACACTCTTGCACAGCCAGTATGACATGCTCTTATTGGAAAAGGTTTTCAATGACCGTATTCACCAAAATGGCCTATTTATATGTCAAGTACATTACTGGATATGTGCTACTGTAAAAATAAAACAACAACAAACAAAAGGACCAGTTCCAGGCTGCAAAACAATGCTGCAGGGCCTCTCCTAGCTCCCCACCCGCAGGTATTCATGTAAAGTTGCCACAGAAGGTCGCAATGGTGAGTGCCTTTTAACTGGACAGTGGGATTAGGCTTTCAGAAGGTCATTTCTTTATTTCCATTTCAAGATCTTAATTTTATTGAAGGTGCTGCTGCCATTGTTGGGACTGGCATAACTGATCTAATTTAATTTAATTTGCTTCCTTGCAAAGAAGGTGATCCCTTGCCCAGCTGCTGCTCTGGGCAGAGAGGGAGCAAGCAAGCTTGGAGATAAGCACTGAACTTTATCAGACCTCGCCAAGGTTTATGCTAATGAGCAGTGCTTAGAGATTTCAGAAGCTTTCCTTTTTTCCAATGATTCCTTTAACCACCATGCTGCTACCTAGGCAATAAGATATCCTCATGAGTCTCTGTGGGGCTGCAAAGGAGGGGATGAAGTAAAATCATCTGGCTAGTCTGTTATACTGCTTCAGGGTGCCATGCTAGTGATGGATACAAAGTGATGCCAATGTCAGGAAGGGGCTCCTCACCCATCTGCCACTGTGTGCTAGGGAAACTTCGTGGTGAGAATTCTGAGGGGCAGTGGGTGCAGTGCAGTAGAGTTAGGTAGTCCTGGATGAAACCCTCTTGTATGTCACTAGTTTGTTTCCTTTGTTGAGTTGTTCAAGCTTCATGAGTTTTGGTTTTCTCAAGCCATGTGTGAATAGGATTCCTGTCTGTATTCTCAGTACCTGGCAAGCTACCTTCCAGGTATCTTGGTAATTACTTGCCAGAGGATGGGAGGGAGTGAAGAAATGGAAGCTTATGGAGAGAAAGATGGAATGTCACCATTATGTCTTCAGATGCAGACTGGTTGTCCAGAGCATTTGAGTGTACGGAGATTCTTAATCACGTTCTGTAAAGGGGTTTTAAAGAGCAGAGATGATATAGCATGCTGACCTAGTTCTACTCCCATGGTTGGGTTTGGTGTGTTAAAAAGGATTTGTAGTCACTTAGGTAAACAGGAAGATGGTTGAAAATAGGTAGTACAAAATCTTTGTTTTTCTGCCTAATTCTGTATAGGTTTATTCAGACACAGAATCAGTCTGCTTAGATCAATTCAACTGGTTTAGGAGCCCTCTCAAGATTGTAATGAATAAAACCAACCTGTTGGCTCAATCTTAGCATGCAGCCATTCCAAAGAAACTTGAACTGTAATCTCCTTTAATACAAAACTTCATTCAAGGTTGTGATGATTAATTTTATATGTTGACTTGACTGGGCTAAGGTCTGGGTGTGTCTGCTAGGGTATTCCTGAAAGAGATTAGCATTTGAATCAATAAACCAAATAGAAAAGTGGACCATTGTGAGTGAACATCAGCTAATCCTTTGCGTACCCCAATATAACAAAAAAAAGCAGAAGAATATATTTTCTCTTTTTGAGCTTGAACTTTCATCTTCTGCCCTTGAACATTGGTTCTCAGCTGTTCAGAATCTAAGATTTACACTCATGTCACCTATCCTGCCCCAGAATTTCAAGGCTTTGGCCTCAGACTGGAAGTTATACCATCAGCCATCCCTTGGTTCTCAGTCTTTGGACTTGGACTGGATTAGATCTTTGACTTTTTTGGTTCTCCAACTTGGAGCTAGCATGTTTTGGGAAATTTTGGTCTCCATACTTGTATGGGTTAATTCCCATAACTCTCCTCTTATATATTCCTGTATATTCTATTGATTCTGTTTCTATGGAGAACCTTGACTAACACAAAGGTCTTTATATAGGGGTTCTGCTTCAGTTTCTTTGACTAAGACTCTGGGTCCTTGATTGGACCAAAGATTCAGGGCCAAGAAACATTATTAATGTCAAATTCATCTTGATATAGCAGACCAAAGGATGCCTGAGATTTTGTTTCTTTTGCTCGTATCTTGAAATGTAGCAACATTGACTCTAGATTTTCCATCATCTAGCATCTGACTCCTACCATTCCCATCTCCTCATGCCTTGAGTTGAACATCTTTTTGGTGTAGCTCCACCATAAACTTTGACTCCTCAAGTATCCTGGAAACATGAGTGGACATTAGTCATAGTCTCTTGGTCATTCATATTGGACTTGTGTCTACTCCCCAGAAATACCCAGGCTTCCCAGTGGGCTCTGCAGCCTTATCTACTTCCTACCCTATTCCCTTCCCCATTGAAGCACTGTTTAGCTAGTATGCCTCTTGTGTAAGCCTCATAAATTAGAGGACTGTAGATCCTGGAAGACATGCTGACAGGTCAGATGCAGACAGGTCTATGAACTAGAGGTGATATCTAGGTCAGCCAGGGTGGGGACAGAATCCCTGAGTGAAGGACATACCTCCAGGATGTGTCAATGGAGGAATATTCTCAAACCAATGAAAAAAATGTAGCTCTGAAAAAATCAAAGGACATAGCCTTCTGAACAAGTATGATTAGTATTCAAAAAAAATGTATGTAAGAGCATCAAAGTAAAACCCATTGGCATTAGCAAGAGGTGTCAAGGGCCAGATACAAAACAAATTTCAAAAAAAAATTGTTAGCTTTTTTGTATGTGAAGTTTTTGAGTTGTAATAGATAGAACAAAGAAAATCCTAGCTATAATAAGATAGAATATTTTTAAAACTCAGGATGAATATAATTAAAAGATGCAGATCTATGTGAAAACTTTACAATGTGGAAGCACATAGACTTGGATACTTGGAAAAATACCATGTTTTCAGATGGAAATGTTTCTTCCTACAACTGTGTCAGTTCTCTCAAAATTGATTACACATTTATGTTTTTAGAATATTACAAGCGTTATTCTAAAGTTTGTATAGAACTTCAACTCATAAAGAAGGCAAAAAAATTTCTGTAAATAAAAGGGAGATTTGCACAGTGAAAAGTTATAAAGAATTATACAATAATTGAATGGTATAAGTAATTTAGTTTTGTGGCTGGTAAGACCAAATATAACTGTAACAAAGCAGAAAATAAAATAATAAAAATGACTTGAATATATGTACATGTTTATGTGATAGTGGTAGATTTTTAGATTAGTGGGGAAAATAATAGATTATTTATGCTGTTAGGAAAATTATCTATCTGGGGGGAAAGTACATCATTATCTCAGTTCATATGTGAGAATAGATGGCTTGTCTGTTAAATGTAGAACAGAAGGGACCAGCAGGTGGCATGGTGATTAAGGTGCTGGGCTCCCATATGGTTGACCACAGTTCAAACCTCAGATTTGGTGGCTTGAAAATCACTCTGAGTGCGTGTACATGCCTGCCCAAAATAAATTTAACTGTAACAAAGCAGAAAATAAAATAATAAAAATGACTTGAATATATGTACATGTTTATGTGATAGTGGTAGATTTTTAGATTAGTGGGGAAAATAATAGATTATTTATGCTGTTAGGAAAATTATCTATCTGGGGGGAAAGTACATCATTATCTCAGTTCATATGTGAGAATAGATGGCTTGTCTGTTAAATGTAGAACAGAAGGGACCAGCAGGTGGCATGGTGATTAAGGTGCTGGGCTCCCATATGGTTGACCACAGTTCAAACCTCAGATTTGGTGGCTTGAAAATCACTCTGAGTGCGTGTACATGCCTGCCCAAAATTCCCAGGAGAATAGAGGAGAAGGGATTGTGGGGTGGCCACCCCCCCACCCCCCACTCCACCCCCCCAGGGAGTGATTTCTCATTTTCCTTCTTGTTGTCTCCATTTCTGGTGAGCTCATTTGGCTCTACGGCAAAAACCATTAAAAAAATAGGACAGAAAAAATACTCCATGGTTGAATTTTATATGCTGTTAGAGTGCAAAGGATATTTCAAACAATAAAATCAAGAAAATATCAATGACAGGTTGATTGTTTATGTGAAAATGAATATTAAAAATATCATATAGGCCTAGCCCATAGCTCAGTGATTAAGTGCTATGCATGGAAACTGGATCCACATAGCTGACTGCAGTTCGGATCCCAGCCCCAGTGGCTTGAAAAACACGCTAGGCATATGTGCATGCATGCCCTAAATCTTGAAGGAATGGAGAAATGGAGGAAAAAGGTTTGTGGTGTAGCCATGCCCTATTGGATTACTTTCTCTTTCTCTTTCTCCCTGTCTTTTTCATGTACCCTCTCTGGTCATTAAAAAAAAAAAAAAAAAAAAAAAAAAAAAAAAATAAAAAAAAAAAAAAAAAAAACAGATTAAAAATAAAAGACCCCTTTCCTCTGCTTCTTTCTCAGTTTACCTCCTCCAGAGACCTCTCATACTCACTGTCTTCAATTTCTTTTCTCAAAATCTCGGCTAAAATCACTCTAAGACACAGAAGTCAGTCAACTTCTGTTCTACCACTCCATCAGAACCATTCCAATCAAGGTTGCCAGTGCCATTTATATTGCTGAATGTGGCAGCTCTTTGCTTGCTTGATCTGTCAGCAACTTTCAGTCCAGACTACCCCTCTTTTTCTCCTTGAAACTCTCTAAATTACCACATTCTTAGTGGTTCTTATACCACATTGGCATTTCTTGGTCTCCTTTACTGGTTTCAGGTCCTGTTAGAATGGTGTGGCTTTGGCACATTTTCTCTCCTTTAGCTGTGGACTCCTTTGATGATCTCATCCAGGTGCTTGGAGGCAGAAGGTCTATTGTAGATGATGTCTGTCAGTTTTTGTCTCCAGCCTAGGTTTCTCTCAAACTCTAGCTTGGTATATCCCACTGGCAACATGATATATTCATTTCCTTGTCTGATTGGGTTCTCTAGTTCAGCAGATGTACCACCAAATTACAACCTACCCACCTTCATTCCCCTAATCTCTGCCTCCTATGGTTTCCATAAAGTGGGAGAAAATATCAATCTCACTGTCAAATAATTCAAATTAAATACCAAAACCTGTGGCCTATATGCCAAATCTGGTTTGCTGGTTCTTTTTGTAAATAAAACTTTTTGAAACATAGCCACACTCATTTATCAACATATTATTTATAGTTGCTTTTACACTATCATGGCAGAAATGAATAGCTTCAATATGGACAGTATGGTTGCAAAGTCAAAATATTTATTGTCCAGCACTTTGGAGAGAATGTTTCCTGACTTCTGCTTTGTCACATTGATAGCAGGAACTTAAGCTGAAACAACGGCAAATAAACAGAAAACAACTTGTTCTCTATGGTTGGGGTGACTATGTTGTCAGACCTGGAACACTTTTACGAGTGATAGATATGTCTCACACAGGAAGGGCAATATTAAAAATGTATATGCCTAAGTGGATCGTTGAAAATTAGATCAGAAAGGAAGAAATACAAGACAGTGATGATTAGAGCTGAGTAAGATTAGAGTTAATAAAGTTAAGTAAGAAGAATGACAATTAGTATTGGTAAGAGCATAGCCAAGAAGTTTTTTTATGACTCTTGATGTATCTTTAGGTACTTTTGATAGAAAATAGTAAATCAAATGATTCTTTTCTGTCTCCCAATGGACAGAATGCTATTTATTATGCAATGTAAAAGCAGAGACAAAAACTCAAGTACTTCTTGAACTGGGCAAGGGACAGAATAGAAGATGTAAGACAAGAACAAAATGTTCATCTCTAATGAGTGGATAAGAACAACATTAGAAGACTAGTAACTTGGATGTTTAAAATAATGGAGAATGGCTGATGGGAAGGAACAGCTGTAATTAAGTTCAGATCTAAGGAAGTGCCTTGAAAGTTGGACTTAGCAATGAGCCAGCTCCAGAGGGCTCTAATGAGGACCAACAAGTGAAGGCACTGGTGGGGAATGAGATCTGGGCAATCAGCTTGTTCTTTCCTATTTGTGAGCTTTCCAAGTGATGAGACGAAAGGGAGTCAGGAGGCAGATTGACCTCAGGGCTTCTCTGGGAGGGTATTGGGTCCCAGATTACTGCTGCGTGTTCAGGAAAAGATGCTCATAAGTGAGCTCCAGAGAACAATATCACAGATAAACCCGTGGGTTGCTGAACATCTTCCTTGTCTCGAAGAAGGACCAGCAGCACACAGGCCATGGGTTAAACCCACAGTTGTCCTCATGAAGGAGTGCACAAGTGTGGTTGCCTTTGGGGATGACGTTAGGGGGTAGTGGATGTGTAGCAGTTGAACAAAAGGACCGGATTTCTCTCAGGGGATGCCAACAAGTTTGCCTTCCAGGACAAATTCACAGCACAGAGCAATGGCTTCCTACTTCCTAATGGAAGTACAAACCTTCATTCTGCAGGTTCAGCCATTGCCAAATGAACCACAGTCTGTCTCAGGTTAACAAGCCTTTTTGGGCTGACCTCAGTCTTACTTAGTTATTCCTGTTAAAATCTTAGATGACAGAATGGGGCAGCTTTTTACAAATCAACTAGTCCAGTGCTTTTTCAACTCTAGGACCTGGAAGTGGAAAGAAGTGGTAGTCCTTGTACCTTTTAGTATTTTAAGGTGAGTGTGAGAAAATGTGCCTAAGATACACAGGTTCAAAGAAACCTCAAATTCTATGGGTTATGGTTCTATGGGCGCATGGAATTGAGTCAAGGAACAAGGCTTTAATCTCATGCTGCTCAGAATCAGGAGGGGGCAGTTGCATTATTAGCAGAAAACTGAGGCACAGGTAACTTTTACTTCACAAATTCAGTTTATGTGGTAAATAGTCTTTCACAACATTGGTTCAAGGGAGAAGGGTAGCTGAGGGAAGGTTGAGGACTGCCCTTCTTTTTTTTTTTTTCTTTTTGGAGAGGTTTTTGCTATCAGGTGCATGAGTTCGCCAGAAAGACAAAGAGAGACAGTGAGACAGAAAGTGAGAAATCACCCCCCAGGGGTGATGGCCACACTGCAATCCCTTCTCCTCCATTCTCTTCTCGGGATCTTGGGCATGCACGCACACATGCCCACTATGAGTTTAAGCCACCGGGCCCAGGATTTGAACTGCAGTCGACTGCATGGGAGTCCAGCGACATAGTCATTACGC
>NW_006159691.1:2203574-2206062 GCF_000334495.1 Tupaia belangeri chinensis
AGGAATGCCCTTCTTGTCCACTGTAGAACTTGCTTCTCTATTTTATTGATGATGAAATGACCCAGAAAGAAATGGGACAAGGTGGTATAGACCAAGTTGTAGGAAACAGAAAAAGTAGGAGGAAGTAGGAAACAGGAAAACACTTGGAACTGATGTAGGGATGATGGGCTAACATTTATTGAGGACCTACTATGTACGGGATGCTCTGCTAGGGGATTCACACATGTCATGTCATTTAATCCTCAGAGTGATCCTGAGTTGGGGATTATTCCCTAAAAGATTCAGGTGAAGAAAACAGGACTTAGGAAGTTCATGGTTATATAATAAGTAAATGATGGAGCTGAGATTCAGATCAAGGTTGTTGTGGCTTTACCATCTACTTCACCTCACCTTGGAGAATGAGCCTCTCCTGTCTGACCTAGGAGCATGTGAGGAGAAGGTTCCATGATGGTCTTCTTGGAAAAGAGAAACCATGACAATGCTTGTAAATGCATCTGATTTCTCGTGTAAATGCATCTGATTTCTCTCCCCAGAAGCAGCACATGCTGTAAATGTTGGATTAATGATTTGATTCATTGGATTGTCATTCCAAGGAGTTTTTCCAAGATCCATTGTTCTTTGGAGCTCTGAATTTAGCTAGAGCAAGTGGGAAAGACTTAGAAGGAGACTGGTTGTAACTGAAGAGAAGGTAGAATTTTTGTGTTAATCAGAGAAATGACTAACAAGTTACACTGAATCAGAACAAAGCAAGAGCCATCTTAGCTGTCAAAAGAATTCCTGTTCTATAATCTGAGGATGGAAACTTCCACTGTCCCTTGTCCTAAGTCATTGTCTCCAAAGCCTGAGCATTCTCAAGGTGAACTTGATAGGTCCCCAGGAGAGGCCTAGGGGTACTACCTGAAGGTGGCCTTCCTATCAGCCATTCATTCTCCCAATGGTACAGCTATGCATCTATGGGAGACAGCAATAACTTGCATTGGGTTCTAAATCCCCATTGAGTTTAACAGTGACCAGTTTTCCTGGACCCACATATCCAAGGTGATGGCAATGGCTAGGCAACACCTCATATGCTTCAAGTGGGTACTTTCTGCACAGTTAGTATCCTTGTGACTCTCTCAAGCCATTCTCTCCTCTCTTCACTTTACTCACTGCTATGGAAAGATAACGTGTGTGGGTGCCACCAATGCCCTTTGGCTTCCATATAGACAGAAATAGGAGGGATAGAGGAGAATGTGTCTGGGCACTTATTCCCTGGACCCCTCCCTATGTGGTTGCCTCTGATTAGCCATGTCCTTGGACTGAAGGTCACTGCTCTTCTCCAGGGAGTCTCATTTCTGTAATTCTGTCCTATTAGATTCTGATAACTGCTCCCTCCTCCAATTTCTACCATTCCTAGGGCTGGTGACAGCTCTGCTCCGCTTGTCCTTGTTCTTGCCTTCTCTATCTCTGTACATCATCCCTTTATTAACTCTCCTTGAACATGCCCGGTGTGATCTTGATTGATACCAAGGCATTATCTAATTTGATCTTCATAAAAACTGGAGGATATCGAGGCTATTATTTTCATCACCATCCTCATTTTAAAAATGAGAAAACCAGGGCATTGAATGGTCTAGTTGTTTTCTCTAGAGACAAATAACTTTGAGAGGGAGAGACAGAAGATGCATCCAGGCTGTCCACGGTTTTTACCACTACCCTAGGATACCAAGTTCCATTGCCTCTTTTTCAAGCAGGCCTATGGCACAGGAAAAAAAAATAAGAGAGAGAGAGAAAGAGGGAGGGAGGGAGGGAGGGAGGGAGGGAGAGAGAGAGAGAGAGAGAGAGAGAGAGAGAGAGAGAGAGAGAGAGAAAGAGAAAGACAGGCAGGTAAGCAGTCTGTGTAGTTTTCTTGGAATCCATCCTCCAGACCCCTCCAGACCCGTGTCCTTATCTGCACTCTCCAGAGCTTACCACTTCAGAGGGTAGGACTGACCCAGCTACAAAGGTGCTCAGGGTTCCTGAGGAGTAAGCCAAGATCCCTTAACAGGTCATTCCCCAGATACCTGAACTTTTCAGTTAAATTAAAACTTCATTTCCTGCTGTATTCAGGGCCCAATCAATGCCTGTAGCCTTCACCCCAAGCTGGAATATTAAACAAGAACAGTCCCTCTTGCACCCCCTAAAGACCAAGAGATGTGAGACCATTGCTGTAGTATCTTGATTGTGATGGGAGAGGAACCCTGGTGCCACAGACTTGGAGAACATCTGGTGTCTACAGGGCCAACCCCACTCCTCTTCCCACAGTGGCTTTTGTGCTTTGGAAGCATTTGCTGGAAGCCTGACATCTGCTTCTGTGATCCATTTTGCTGAGCTCTCCTCAGAGGGGACGGTCACCACAAGGTGTTTCATTAGGTGTCTTAATAAGCCTTGTAACTGAAACCTAAGCCACCTCTCCCTGCAGAGCCACTTTCTGCATGAGGTAGGGGAGGGTGGATGGGTCAGACATAAT
>NW_006159691.1:2206642-2207356 GCF_000334495.1 Tupaia belangeri chinensis
AGAGAAAGAGGGGGGGGGGGAGAGAGAGAGAGAGAGAGAGAGAGAGAGAGAGAGAGAGAGAGAGAGAAAGAGAAAGACAGGCAGGTAAGCAGTCTGTGTAGTTTTCTTGGAATCCATCCTCCAGACCCCTCCAGACCCGTGTCCTTATCTGCACTCTCCAGAGCTTACCACTTCAGAGGGTAGGACTGACCCAGCTACAAAGGTGCTCAGGGTTCCTGAGGAGTAAGCCAAGATCCCTTAACAGGTCATTCCCCAGATACCTGAACTTTTCAGTTAAATTAAAACTTCATTTCCTGCTGTATTCAGGGCCCAATCAATGCCTGTAGCCTTCACCCCAAGCTGGAATATTAAACAAGAACAGTCCCTCTTGCACCCCCTAAAGACCAAGAGATGTGAGACCATTGCTGTAGTATCTTGATTGTGATGGGAGAGGAACCCTGGTGCCACAGACTTGGAGAACATCTGGTGTCTACAGGGCCAACCCCACTCCTCTTCCCACAGTGGCTTTTGTGCTTTGGAAGCATTTGCTGGAAGCCTGACATCTGCTTCTGTGATCCATTTTGCTGAGCTCTCCTCAGAGGGGACGGTCACCACAAGGTGTTTCATTAGGTGTCTTAATAAGCCTTGTAACTGAAACCTAAGCCACCTCTCCCTGCAGAGCCACTTTCTGCATGAGGTAGGGGAGGGTGGATGGTTCAGACATAATTTGCATTG
>NW_006159691.1:2207387-2276817 GCF_000334495.1 Tupaia belangeri chinensis
CAGGAATATTATTTTTGCATTATAAAGCACGGTGGGTGACCTTATCAAAGAATGAGAAGTGAGCGGGCGGTGGCAAGCAGGTGGGCATCCATGGTTCTGGGTGACACATAGAAGCTGGCAGTCAGTGTTGGTGGGATAGTGTTAGATCTCAACCACCATACCGCATCCTGGGGTCAGCAGGATGTTTGGCATCCCCTGAAGGCCCCCAGGAATTTTGTCTTTATGTGTACATACCCTGAACCCAGAATGCACGACTATCTCATGAGTGTGCTCTTGGGGGCACCCCTAGCCATAACTTCAAGCCTGAGTTCAGGTGGAGATCTGATTCATTCCTGACTAGTTCTCTCCCCTCATTTCCAGAGACTGTTTTTATCTCTGATTTCCTGGGACACTCTGGGATGGTCTAGCTTTCCCTTGACTGTTGTACTCCATGCAATGCCCATTCCCCAGCCCAGACCAAAGAACTCTGTGCTTGTCTTGGATCCCTGCACACTGCCCCCAACCTGGAAGTACCTCATCATAACCTTCTCCGTGCTTCTGTCCATCTGTCATACAGCACGTGAGTTGTGTGGCCTGCCAGGTATACCACGTGGGTGCGCTCTCAGCAAGGATAGTCTGAGATTCCAGTCTTTGAAAAGTACTCTTTGGAATATTAATTGGAAACCCAGAATTAGATGTTTTACAGGCCACATAAATACACAGCTTTCAATTTACGATAGGATGGGCAACACTTATGTAAACCATAAACTCAAACGTGGAAAAGACGAGGTTGGATAATAAACCAAAACAACTCTCCCATTTTACAGTTGAGGCAACTGAGATCCAGAAGAGGAAGTGATTTTGCCAGTCCCACATAAGTTAGTGCTATACCCTTTTTCTAGTCTGGACCTCTTTCTACTGAAGTAATCATTGTGTAAGAAGGAGGACATATAAAAGCAAAAAACAATAGAAAGAACATGGGGCTTGGAACAAGGCACTGGTTACTGCTGTGACGGTTTTGAGTATAGTCATATCATCAAACAAGGGGGGTGGGAATGGGCTTCTTGCTGAGGAAAGTCCAAGCACTTTGTCCATAGGCAGCCCCTTACTCCCATAGAGGCGTCTCCATCCTAATTTTCATGGTAACAGGGGATGGGAGCTTAATGTGACAGTACAGGTCAAGCAAAGCACCAACCTACTCCTACTTGGCTGGATCTCAGAGATCCCAAACTCAACTATTTGACACAGTAGCAGAATTTGCTGTTAAGAGTGTGTCTAGGGGACCAGTAATGGCTATGTCGCTGGACTCCCACGTAGTCGACCGCAGTTCGCATCCTGGACCCAGTGGCTTGAAACTCATGCTGGGTGTGTGTGTGTGCGTGCCCAAGATCCTGAGAGGAGAATGGAGGAGAAGGGATTGTGGCGTGACCATCCCCCCTGGGGGGTGATTTCTCGCTTTCTGTCTCTCTGTCTCTCTCTGTCTGTCTGGCGAGCGCATGTACCCTGTAGTGAAAACCTCTCCAAAAAAAAAAAAAAAAAAAATAGTGTGTCTGGGACCAGCAGGTAGAATGATTACATTGCTGGACTCTCACATAGTGGATTGTGATTCGAGTCCTGGATCTGATGTTTTAAAACTCACACTAGGTACATATGCATGTGTGCCCAAAATCCCAAAAAGAGAATGGAGGAGAAGGACTTGTGGCATGGCCATCTCCCCACCCCCCCATCCTGGGTGTTATGGCCATCTCCCCCCCCAATCCTGGGTGTTGATTTCTCACTTTCTCTCTCTCTGCCTCTTTCTATCTCTCTGGAGAGCAAATGCACCCTACAGAAAAAAAATCTCTCTTTAAAAAAAAAAAAAAAAAAGAGAGAGAATGTGCCTGGACAGGGATGCTAGGTGGAGAGTTGTGGGAGGGTAGGCAGAACTATAGGATCCTTCTAGAGTAAATAGCTTGCCATATTCTAGAACTCCTACCTCTTAATATGGGGGGGTGACCTAAAATAGGGGCTTAAAGTGATGAATGAATGAATGAATGAGTGTCAGAACAGCATTAAGCTGACTCTGAATTATATTGGAGGTACTCAGGGATGGGAGAGGGGAGAGGGGTTGGGGAAGGAAGTGTTAGCATCTCTATGTGGCCTGTTGTCATATGAGGGATGGTGTGGAGTGACCAGCATGGATGCCCATAAAGAGTTCCAACCAGGCTTTTTGTCACTGTGGGTAGCCATGTTGGTTTTCTGCCAAAGACTTTCTAGACCACAGGGGAGAAAACAAACCACTGACATTTTCAAAATCATTGCTCCTGGGGACATTCTGTATACCTGGAAGTCATCTGGGCAAGGAAGATGATCCCTGTAGAAAGGGCTTTTAATTCAGATGGTAAAGTGGGCACTTCAGTGGCAGGAGCTTTGGCATTGGGCTGGACTCTAAGATGAGTTGATAGTCTCATTTTCCTCTTAATGCCTTTTGAATTTTATAGACTTTCTGCCATGAACCTGTGATATTATTTTTATTACACAAAAGTTTAAGAATACCATTACCTCTGTTATTACTGCTACTATAACAACTGCTGAAGCTAATTCACATGGTCTTTGTGAGAATAAAGTGAAATAATGAATTTAAAGTGCCTAGCACCATGCTTGGTATATACAGTAGTTGGTATTCCAAATAAAAGGCCATTCCATCTTATATGCTCACCTGCATACATGTTACCCACATGTCCTCAACATATATACTTAACTTGACTGTTTTATTTTGAAGTTCAATGTTCTCCTCATTATCTTCTATAGTTCTGACAAATTTCATTCGAGTTATTGATCTTGCCGTTTTCTTGGCTGAGTCTCTAAGATGTCATGTGCAACACATTTACACATATTGTTTTTCCCTGCTTGTTACAGAATTTTCTTCCCAATGAAGGAGTCGTTCTCTTTGAGGTCATAGTAATGTGATGGTACATAGCCAAGTCTTCATCCTAGTCTTCACTTTGATCAGAATATGGCATCCAGGGAACCAGCAGTTAGCGTAATGGCTATGTTGCTGAACTCCCACGTCGTCAACTGCGGTTTGCATCCCAGACACAGTGGCTTAGAACTCACGCCGGGCACGTGCGCATGCGTGCCCAAGATCCCGAGAGGAGAATGGAGGAGAAGGGATTGCGGCGTGACCATCCCCCCTGGGGGGTGATTTCTCACTTTCTGTCTCTATGTCTTTCTCTGTCTGTCCGGCAAGCGCACGTACCCTATAGCAAAAACCTCTCCAAAAAATAAATAAATAAATAAAAGAATATGGCATCCAGAGCTAAACACAGTGGTGGCTTTAGTCCAATTCACAAGCCCCATATTCTTTCTTTCCTTTTTTTTTTTTTTTTTTTTTTTGCTATAGGGTGCATGTGCTTGCCAGAAAGACAGAGAGAAACAGAGAGACAGAAAGCGAGAAAGTACTCACCCAGGGGGGATGCCCACGCCACAGTCCCTTCTCCTCCATTCTCCTCTCAGAATCTTGGGCATGCATGCACATGTACCCGGCATAAGTTTAAGCCACCGGGTCTGGGACTCAAACCGCAGTTGACTACATGGGGGTCCAGTGACATAGCCATTATGCTAACTGCTGATCCCAGACCCCATATTCTTATTCTCTTTCCACAAACCAGAACTGCTGTGGTGAGCAGGGTCTCCTTTCTCTGGGTAACTCAGGGAGTATTCTGTCTCCACTCTCCCTCCTTCCCCCTATAAGTAACAGTTATACCTGCCACATCCTCTATATTTATCAAATTTGGATTCAGGCCACCAGAGGTTATCGCCCTTGCCAAGTTTCTTTGGAGAAATGACAACTTGAGATGCTACCATCTGCCACATTTACCTGAATCACCTAAAATTCTGGAGTTACTGTTTCCAAAAAGAAGTCATTCCTGAGGTTGATTTCTGACAGGTCCCAGCCTTGTGGCAGCTGCCTGGAAGGGGCCATGGGGGAGAGTGGCCAGTTGATAGGCTGTGAGGAACAAAGTTCCCCAAGGTTGCTGCAGAGCCACAGGGATCGGGTGAGTCCATCAGCATGGGAAAGCAGCATGTCGTGTGAGATGTGCACTGCGTAATTGCTTATTTACCTCCTGCCTGCGATTACTATTGGAAGGTATTAATAGCTGCACTTAGTTTTCCCGATTTCTTTAAGGAACCAAGTTTATCTCAAACAGGAAGAGTCTTTCAATTGTGAAGTTTTTAAACCAGATGATCCTTTGGAGAGAATATAATCTATGTGCTTGTTTGGCAGGTGGAGATTTGTGAGATCCAGGAAGTAAATTACAATAGCTTATCCAAGGTCACACTAGATCTGGTTAGATGGGTACTATGGGCTGAATGTTTGTGTCTTTCAGAAAATTCCCGTGTAAAAGTCTAACCGACAAAGCGATGGTATTAGGAGATGGAGTCTTTGGGAGGTGATTAAGTCACAAGGGCTTGCCTTCATGAATGACATCAGTGCCCTTATCCAATGAATGAAATCAGTAGAGAGGCTTGAGTGAGCTCCTTTGCTCCTTTTGTCATGTAAGGGTATGTAGAAAGTTCCTCTATAAGCGAGAAGATCGTCATTAGGCGTGGAGTCTGTCAGCACATTGCTCTTGGGCTTCCCGGCCTCCTGAACTGTAAGCAATACATTTCTATTGTTTATAAGTTGCCCAGTCTAAGGGATTCTGTGATAGCAGTCCAAGCTGACAATGAGCTTTTTCAACCCTGGCCTGATGCAGGTTAGCAGCTCAGCTCCTATAGTGATGGCCCTTATTTTGCAGACATGGGACATTTTTCCTTTTTGCATGTTGTCTGGAGTTTGGAGAATGTTCGTGGTGCCACCTCCTTAAAAACCACTTCCAACATGAAGAGGGAGACCTGTGAATCCAAGTCTGGCTGCCTTTCATGAGACCAGGCTGCTGTGGGAAAAGAAAGGACTTTTATAATTCTAAGCATTTTTCTAAGAGTGAGTTTTCTTAAAACAGTGATTTGTGACAAATCTTAAGAGATGTAGAATTGAGCTGGAATTAAAAAAAAATCACTGTGATGATTAGAAAGAGCATGGTGCCTGTAACATGCTGAGACCTCAGTTTGGGGCTGATGATGAAGTGGGGAGCAGAATGAGGCTTGGGCACTAGGCCACTTATAATGTGGAAGTGGGAGGCCTTTAGGCCAAATTTTAATGTTATAAGGAGAATGGTGGGTTTAGCTTGGGCTGGACTGAAGCTTTTTCCTCTCTCTTCGAGATTCATAAGAATTTAATTACTGTGAACTAGCCATTCTGCAAGACAACTGCACGAGCATTGGCTCTGGTAATACTTACCATAAGCTCATCAGCTAAATTCAGGCCTACATTCTCTTATGCATAGTTCAGAAATACAAGAAGCTATGACAATGGAAAGTGTGTGTGTGTGTGTGTGTGTGTGTTTAAATTTAACACTAAATTCATTTGTCTGCCAAATCTGACCCAAACTGATGGGGAGTTATTTGTAGCCTGTCTTTATCTCACATTGTGTGAATTTTCATACTACTCATTATAGAAATGTTTATGTGTTTGAGCCCAGAATGTTACCCCAGATCCCACAGAGGATGTTGTGTGGGCCCATGTTACCTTTCTGAAAAATCTAAACTCTTCTAAATTCCAAAGTACCTCTTGTCCTGAGGATTTATGATCAAACCGAGGGTATGGATGGTAATATGTGTTTTAAAGCTGGAGAAACAGAGCTTTGGAGAAGTGAAGTGACTGGACTCTGACTTGAATGGGGGAGGTTCCTGGTGGGCAGATTCTCTGAGCTGTGAGGCCACATTAGAGGAATCAAGTACCAAGCCTACAGTTGGATGCAGCATCTGCTTTGTGATTAGGACACGGCTGGCAGCAGGATTTTGTGCGGACTGGGTATATAATAGTACGTGGGAAAGGGCCTTGAGTTTAGCAGCCTGTCAGTAGCCTTTCTAAGCAGCTCAGGGTTAAGGATCCAGAAGCCAAGGGTCAGCCACACAGGGCAAAAGGCTTTGAGTCAAGTAACACAGACAAATCCATGGCCATTTAGGAGAAAGTCAGAGGCTTTGCAGAGAGAAAGACCACTGGGAACCCCTCAGATATGTGGGGGTACTGGACTCAGAGCAGCAATTACTGCTGTGATATTCAGACAGTGGACAGGCAGAGTCCTAAGACAAGCTGAAACAGTTGCAAGAGCAGGGACTTATACCCATTGTAATGGATGGATAGTGCCTCCTCCCCGAGATGTCTGATGCCCCGGCCATTCTTCTTCTTACCCGTCTCTCTGCTCTCTTCTCAGCCTGGTCAAGGATCCCAACTCAAGGAGAGAACCACTTTCTGTTATTTGCAGAGCATGTGAACCTGTGCCTGGTACACAGTCAGCGCTTTCTAAGCATTGGCTGGTTATTTCTCCAGCCACCTTTATCAAACCCTTTCTTTCTTAATCCACACTTTCTAAAGGGTGATCCCAGAGTGGCAAGTTTTTATCAGTCTTTCTCAAAAAGCTGTTTCTCATCATGCTTGAAAACTATGCTTTACTTTCTTTTAATTAGGCTTTGTTTTCCTCCTCCCTCTCTGTCAATTTGCCTGGGGGATCATACGAAAGGTGTTTTATAATTTTTTATTTATAGAGGTACTTATTTAATTTTATTTATTCATTCATTTATTTTAATTTGAGACACACACATACCCACACCCACACTCATTCACACACACACACACACACACACATACAAGAGGGAAAGTGAGAAAACAAACCAAGTGCAGGACTCGAACCGAGGTTGGCCATGTGGGAGTGTCCAGCATAATAATAATAGAGCTTCATGGTCATGGTGTTGACTCTTTGGTCCAGGTGCTCATACAGTGCAGGATTCCCAACTGGTCCTCTGGTACACTGGTGTTCACTGTATTCCACGGATCGTCCAACTGGTCCACTGGTGTTCACTGTATTCCACACATCTCCATTTGTCTCCAGCTTCCTAGATTGCCATTCCCAGCCATACTAGCTCAGGCTGGGCTCCTTGATTAAAGGGGCCCAGAGCAGGACTCAGACTCATAATATGGTGTACCCTTATTCTTATTTGTGGATTTTGTGTAAGAGTTTGAGGACTCGGTGTACAAAGTTGCCATAAAATTGGAAAATGTATTCAGTTGTCCCCCGACTTCTCTGGAAGACAGCTGTACTATCATACAGATATAATCTAAATACTAAGAGTAGAGTAACCCTGGACTCCTCTGTTCCCTCAATCCCAGGCTCTGTCCAGCTTTCCTCTAATTATTCCTTAAACCTGTTCTTTTTCCTCTTTTGCCACCAGTATGCCACCATCTCTCTCCTGGCAGAGCTGAACTGCTCTCTTTCTTCTTTTGGCCTCTCTGTGGTGCATGTGGCACCTGGACCCCTAGTTATTGTTGGGCACTGTAACAGGCTCTGAGGATCCAGCAGTAGATAACTCAAATATGCTTCCTAAATAAATTAACTAATTAAATTTTGTTAGTAGTAAGTACTGTGAGGGAAATAAACCACTAGTTTTGGTAAGTACAAGTTCTTTGGATAGTCTGGGAAGTTTAGACTCTAGCAGGTCTGGATAGATACAGGGGTCCTGGGATTGGTCCCTCTCTCACTCGGTGGCTGGGCATGCATGGGCAATGCTGTTGGTCAGAATTAAGAAAGGAGAGGATCTCAAAGAGGGGTAGATGAGGGCAAGTGTCACAATAGGGTAGCAAGCCTGGAAAGTGTGGCCGAGGGTGATGGGGACAGATACCTCTTTTCCCAGCAGCAGACTGTGTATAAGTCAGAGTGAGGTGGGAAGGCCCATGAATATCAAAATTTATGAGCAAGTATTGGGGAGCAGTATGCTGGGTACACTGACTGTGGGGTTCTGAAGGTCTTCTGGATATCCTTTTTTGGGCTGACATGAGGAAAGAACTGGAGCTAAGTCCTGGCTCTTGCCCTAGCCTTATGACTATGGGACATCCAAATACTTGCTTTGGGCCTTTGTCTGTCCATCTGTAATATGGACAGAAGGATAGAAGGCTGGTTACTATCTACCCTTTGAGGAATTCTTGTCATTAGAGAAACCATAGAACTCTGATCTTAGACTGCCTGGCTGTCTGTGCCTCTAATTCCTTACTTTTAATATCGATATGGCACCATTTCATTATTAATACTAAATTTCTAAGGATTAGATAATATGCACATAATTACCACAGTGCCACAGACATAGCAAGTACTCATAAATATTAGCTATTGTCATAAGTATTTGCTACACATTCAGTTATAAAGTAGGCCTATTGTCCAAGTTTTCTAGATGAGAAATCTGTCAAAAGGTTTCCAAATCAGTAGTAGGAAGTAAGTGACCAACTAGAGACTCAAATCTAGGGCCATTTTGTTTCAAAGCTCAGTTCATCACCTTGTGTATTGTTGCTGTTTCTGATTTTCAGCTCTAGAAACCCAATGTTGACCTGTCCCCAAGTCTTAGAGCTCAAAGACTTGAGTTTCTCTAAAGACATGTTCTATCTTTTCATGTTTAAATGCCCTGCATTGCCAAGCTTGTAAGAAGTCATAAGGATCAGCTTCTAATCTGGGAGGGTTTTTCAGGAAATAGAAATGTTCAAGGGTTGGTATTTATTCAACAGATGAAAGTACACAGACCAGGCAGAGCACTGAAGTCCCAGCAGCCACTTATACTTGGTTTGAGATTTGTCTCCTGGGAGATGGGCAATTGAGAAAAGACAGAACTGCCAGGAACATATTGCAGTAGATGGAGTGGCTGGCATGGGGTGACCTGTTCTTGGCAGATTTCTTGGTTACAGGCCTCTGAGGTAGACACAGCTTCTTGGAATCAAATTCTAGAACTAGAGAAAACTGGCTGGCCCCAAGTACTTCCCTTACAGAGACCAAAACTAGACCAGGGGGGTCTGAGTGTAAAGATTTGTACTCTCCAGATCCCTGTTTCATGCCAGGCACCATGATAGTCCTTTTCCCAACATGCTATCTCATAAAAACTTAGCACTCTGAAATCCTCGCTTTCTAAAATTCAGGATTTCTTCTTGATAAGACATTGATTTTTAAATTTATTTTGCCTGATTAAGGAGAAAGAAGTATTTACTGCTTTTGATCACTCTCTGTCTCTGTATCTCGTTTCTCTCTTTCTTTCCCTGTTCCCTTCTGATTATTAAGATAGAAAGTTTGGAAAATGCAGAAAAGTGTAAAGAATAACATTAAAGTTATCTGGCAACTCAGTTATAACCAGAGATAATCATTGTTAATAATTTGGTATCATTCCTTTTGTTTTGTCTTACTTTTTTTTATCAAAAACAGTGTTCGTGGGGCCTGCAGGTAGCATGGTGGTTAGGGGCGCTAGACTCCCACATGGCCAACTGTGGTTCAAGTCCTGGACCTGGCGGCTTTCTTTCTCACTTTCTCTCTCTCTAGCTCTTTCCTCTCTGGTCAAGTTTAAATAAATAAATAAATAAATAAATAATTATTTTTAAAAAAAACAGTATTCTAATTTAGAGGAGAGTTTTAAAAGTAATATATTCTACAAAACTTACAGTGAAATCCAACAGCCTCCTCCTTCTTGGTTCTCTTTACCCTGAGGCAACCAGTTTTGCTCTTTTAGCTGTTGTTTTCTCCATGTGTTTAGCACTGCATTATAAATAACATAGGCATTCTGTTCATCCTTGTTTATTTCATTTACATGTAATCTATTGACTCTTCTAAAAGTTGCCTTAAATTTCCTGAGCATCACAAACATTTACATATTCTTTATGCTTCTCTTCACCATCTTCTCAAGATGGAGTATCATTATTTGGAGAAGAATTTTAGCATTGACCTCAATTTCACTTTATTAGTATTATCAATATTATTAGTAGTATTATTACCTAGGTGATGTAGAATATTTGATTATATCTCTTGCCTAGTTTTTCCTATCGTACATTAATAACTACCTTGTTTTACTGATTATTTAGTTTTCTTTTAGTTGATCACTAATTATTATTATTTTGTTTGTGAGAGAGATTTTTGACATAGGGCACATGTGCTCACCAGAGAGACATAGAGAGACAGAGAGAGCAGAAAATGAGAAATAACCCCCTAGGGGGTATGGCCACACCACAATCTCCTTCCCTCCATTCTCCTCTTAGGATTTTGTGCATGCACCCACATGCATCCAGCATGTGTTTTAAGCCATTGGGTCCGACACTCAAACCATGGTCAGCCACGTGGGAGTCTAGCGCATTAAACACTATGCCACCTGCTGGCTTCCACTGATCACAAATTTTTCCATCTCTCCCTCAAAAGTGTTAATATTATCTTATTGCATTTAAACTCATTAGGATATCCACTGGTCATTTTTATTGTTTCCTTCTATTGGCATATGTCTGGAGGACTACAACTTTCTAGTTTAAACGAACTTGTGATTTTTAGACCCTAGACACATTATTTGCATGGAAATCCTGTTACACATAACCTTTTTTCAGATTTTGTGAGTTTTTCTTTTTGCTTACTTCCTTTTTCTTTTAGAGCACAATATCTTGGAGCATCCTGAACATTTTTTGTATGGAAATTTTTTTAAATTAAAAATATGTTTAATTTTAGTTTTATGAATGCTTCTTTAATATAGCATCTATTCTTGGATAAAATATCTTTTTAAAAATGTTTTTTTAAAACACTTTATGAATTGTTGAGCCGTCTGTTGGCATGGTAGTTAAAAGGGCTGGATCCCACATGACTGGCTGCATGGTTCAGATTTCAGACCCTGCAGTATGAGAAACATGCTGGTGTGTGTGCATGCTGTGCCCTAAATCCTGAGGGGAGAATAATGAAGGGATTGCAGCGTGGCCATCCCCCTGGGGGGTGGGTTGCTTTCTCACTTTCCCTCTTTCTCTCCCAGTCTTGTATCTCTCTTTGGTGAGCCCATAAACCATTTAGCAAATTTAAAAAATGAAAAGAAAAGGAAAAAAAATGCTATACGAGTTGTCTTTGGTTTTGTATCTGTACTTTTCCCTTCCATATATGCTCTCATCTCTTTCCTTCACATTAGATTTTCCCCTGAATACTGGTGATTATTAACTGTTCATTCATATCTAAAGGAAGGGCAAGAAACGTTGAATGTGTGTGCTGAGTGGGGGAGGGGGATTGTTCACTGATGGGCTTGACTCTATGGAGATAAGACCATTAGCTGGTTTTCTCATTGGTGATCCTTAGAATGTCCATACTTAAAGCCTTTTCAACTTCATTTGGTCAATTTTCCTAAAGAGAAATCTCCTGAAGGCATGGAGAGTGTGTGTAAATTCCGGTTGCCAGTCTTCTCAGAACCAGGTGGAGGTTGTTCTCTCAGTAGGTTGGTTTTAGTAAATCCCTTCTCCCTTTCTTTTTTATTGTGGCTTACCACTCTCAGCAGGTCATAAAATGCTCCAAGCTAGATCCTCTTTGTTTGATCTGGGTTAGTGACTAAATCTTTAGTTCTATATCCAAATTAAGAAGGGACTATCATCTGGCTGTATAACAGATTGAGGAGGTCAAACTTAAGGGAACTTAAGTGGTATTAATATTTCTTATACAGGTTTTCAGACGATCTTGTTTTCAGTCCTGTCTGTCCTGTCTCTGTCTTTAGAGGAATCTAATATTCTAAATTTGGATCTTTCTGGTGCTTGATGGGTTGAAATGGCTGTATTCTGCTTCGTTAGTTGGTCAGCACATGCGCTTCTGTTTGACCAAAATGTCCAGGGTTCTCCAGAGAGACAAAACTGACAGGATAAACATATATGCAAAAGAATGAATTTGTTATAGGAATTATCTTACATAATCAAAAGTCTGAGAAGTCCCTTAAGAGGCTGTCTGCAAAGTGGAGAAATTACTGAAAGACTCCGAAGTAAGGAAGCTAGTGCAGTTCAAGTCTGAAGGCTGAACGGAACTCTAGTGCAGTTCTAGTCTGAAGGCTGAAGGCTAGTGAAGTTCTTGTCTGAAGGCCAGAGTGCCCTTGGGGAGCTGCTGGTATGAGTCCAGTCTAAAGGTCAAAGAACTCTTATCTGGATTGAGGGATATAGGGGCCAGGAGTTAGCAGGAACAAACATAGCTAAGGGCTGAATGGAGGAGCAGGGATAGAACAGGCATAATGTGTAAGAGTAGAAAACAGCATGCTCCAGAAGGAAGGGCTGAGAGAGAGGAAGCAGAATCTTAGTTCCTCTGTTTGTCCCTCCAATGCCCTCCACTGATTGGATGATGCCGATTCACCTTGAAGGCAGGTCTCCCTCTCTCAGCTTACTGACACCATGCCAATCTTGTAGAGTAACATTTTCATAGACACAATTAGAAACAAGATTTTACAACCTTCCAGGTATCCTTCAATCCAGTCATGCTGACATCCAGAATTAACATCACAGTTACTCTTTTTTCAGTCATTTTTCTTCTTTTAAAATGTTATTGTTATTTCTCGATCGTTGTCATTTCCTTTTCTATTTCCTTGGTATATGTGGGCTTACAGCTTTTTAATTCTTGTACAGTGATTTTAGTGGGAATGGAGGAAAAATGGAAGTTAATGCACTTGTTTAATCTATTATGTGTAATTGAAAGTTTATCTCTCCTCAAGTCTACTTTCTATAGCTATAGATCACTGTCTAAGCATACATACATTTACACACATGAATATACAACTGCTAAATGTTTATATATGTATGTGTGTATTTATTTAGAAAACTGGGAAGAAGCTATACATGCTATTAGATAGCTCTTTATATCATTTAAAGTTCTACCTCTAGCATTTTTCTGTCATTAAGTATCCTTTTTATTTTTACCAAAAGATTTTTGCTGTAGGGCGTATCTGCTCACCAGAGACACAGAAAAAGAGAGACAGAAAGTGAGAAATCATCCCCCAGGGGGAATGGCCATGCTACAATCCCTTCTCCTCCATCTCCTCTCGGTCTGTTGAGCACGCATGCACACACAGCCAGTGTGCGTTTTAAGCCTCTGGGTTGGGATTCTTACTGCAGTTGACTGTGTGGGAGTAACCTTTACACCATGTGCTGGTTGAATATTTTTTAATGACTGAATTTTACATTAATTAAATTAAACCATATTGTTCTATTACTTGTTTATTATGTTATTTTGGATATTGACATTTCTTTCAATATTTTACTATTATAAATAATATAATCTTTAAACATAAATCTGTGTTAGGTTTCCTAATTATTTCTTTTAGATTAGAATTGTCCATTTGGTGACATGTGAATTTTAATGTGATATATACTGTAATAATGTGATATATATTGTTAAATTACCCTCAGAAAATATCTTGTAGTCTAAGCATCAAGTGGTTTTTCACTGAATTTTTGCAAGTATTATTACTCTTTTGAAATATTTGCTAAAAATTTGGTAAGAGAACATGATGCTGCATCCTGTTGATTTGGATTTTCTGTATTACTTGTGCAGGTAAACATATTTTGTATGTTTTGTCCACTGTGCATTATTTGTTCATGAACTTTGAAAAGATTTTCCATATATGTCTATAAGCTCTTTTATAGGGCAAGGATATTATGCTTTACCTGCTACTTGTTATACAATTTGTTTTGCTAGGTTTTATTTGATTCCAGAATTTTTGATGTCTCTGATGAATAGTTTTAACTTTTATGTTTTCCATTACAGAAAACTTTGTTTCCTTTATTTTCTTTTTGGCTTTTGGGCTTCAAAAGTTAGTTGTTTATTACCTATAAGATAGATATTCTTCTGTACGTTTTTCTAGGTCTTTAATGGTTTGACTTTTTTTCTTTTCTTTTCTTTTTTTTTTTTTTTTTTTGAGAGGTTTTTGCTATAGGGCACATGCCCTCACCGGAAAGACAGAGAGAGACAGACACTAACTGCTGGTCCCTAATGGTTTGATTTTTTAAAGTTCTTCTTTATGTTTAACTTTTATTTATATTTATAAATTAATTATTTATTTATGTTAATGTGACAGAGAAATGGGAGGGAGATGAGAAAGTGAGCCACCAGGCTCAGGACTCAAACTGGCTGGGCACGTGGGAGTGACCAGCGCCTCAACCATCATGCCACCTGCTGGTCCCAGTTAATTAACTTTTGATTTATCTTGTGGATAAGAATCTAAGTCCATTGTTTTTATTTTAATTTATTTTAATTAATTAATTAATTTATTAACATAATCTTGTTTATATTACATTGAATCACGCATAACTTTACAGTGTATTACATTTCTTTTTCCAGAAGAAATACCATGCCTATCATTCCATTGTTTTTAAATAGTTAACTAGAGGGACTAGCAATTAGCATAATGGCTGTGTCACTGGACTCCCATGTAGTCGACTGTGGTTTGCGTCCCGGAACCGGTGGCTTAAACTCAACACTGGGCACGTGTGCATGCGTGCCCAAGATCCCGAGAGGAGAACGGAGGAGAAGGGATTGTGGCGTGGCCATCCCCCCTGGGGGATGATTTCTCGCTTTCTGTCTCTCTCTCTCTGTCTTTCCAGTGAGTGCACATGCCCTATAGCAAAAACCTCTCAAAAAAAAAAAAATAGTTAACTAGAATCTAAGAACCATGAATTAATAGTCTGTTCTTGGAGGCAGCAAATGGTGTAGTGGTTAAAGTGTTGGACTCCCATGTGGTTGACTGTGATTTGAGACACAGACACAGTGACTTGAAACTCATGTCACATGCATGTGCGAGCATACCCAAAATCCTGAGAGGAGCATGGGGAAGAAGGGATTGTGGTGTGGCCATCTTCCCTGGGGGGTGATTTCCTACTTTCTATCTCTCTGTCTTTCTCTGTCTCTTTAGTGAGTGCATGTGCTCTATAGCAAAAATCTCTCTCTCTCAAAAAAGAAGTCTGTTGTTTTTATTTTTTACTTTTTACTTGATATGGGACATTCCTCATACAATACATTCTTTCATAAAGGATATATGACTTTTATTTCAGTTTTGGTGTTCTTACTCTATCTGTTTTTAGGTCAGTACGATATTTTCAATTATCATAGATTTACCAGGTATTTAATACTTCAAAGGATATCACCTTCTTGTTATACTTTTTAAAGGAAGTACCTTTTTGTGTCTCCTTTCAGATGATCTTTTAGAATTGCTTATTTAAGTTTCAGAAAACTCCTCTTGGGTTTATTTGAATTGAGTACCGTACAAATTATCATTTGTGAGGATTTTCATCTTGACTTTACTGAGTCTTCAGATTTAGAATTGTTACATGTATCTTCACTTTTTAAGGGATCCTTTTATGTCTTGTAGTAAAGTTTTATGGGTTTCTTCATCTGGCCCTCACACATTTCTATTTAAGTTGATTCCAAGGTATTTGCTACTATTGTGATTTAACTTATTTCTTATTAGAATTTTTCAAGTGGTTACTGCTACTATATAAGAAAGTTGTTGCATTTTATTTATTTATTTTTTAAAACCACTCATTTATGGTACTCGTTTATCAGTACTGCAGGTTTTTGAGTTGATGTTTGGGTTTCCTAGGTATTTAATCATATAATTGGGCACATCATGGTAATTTTATCACTTAATTTTCATTATGTATTCCTTTTATCATACCTCACTTTTTCCCTTTCCTCTCTTCCTTTTTAATTTCATTGCTTATACTTTGCAAATCAGTGCTGAATAATATTGGCATAACCTTATTTTGTTCCTGAATTTAATGGAAATGACTTCAGTGTTTGACTCATACATATGATTTAGTCTTTGGATTTGAGACGAAGCCTCTGTTGTTTTGTGGTAGTATTCTTCTATGTGTAGAATAGTGACTTTTTTAAGGGCAAAAATGTTCAAAGAATTTTTACCAAAAGCCTCTTCAGTAACAATAGGTTAGAGATTGTTTTTCTCATTTCATTTTGCTAGACTGATAACATAAAAATGCAGTTCACATATTCAAACAGTTTTTCCATTCCTGGAATAAGTATATTATCCCTGAATATATGTATATTTCTTTTTCATGTCATGATTAATTTAATTTAATTCAGTGAACATTGTGATGTACATATTTATAGGTGAAATTATTCTACAATTTTATGTTTAATTTCATTTTCAAAAAAAATGTAAAGTTTTGTTAAATCCTTCTCCCCTCCCCCCAAAAGGAAAAAAGTATGGTTAAGATATCAAGTAGCTCAGAAGGGCTCACGTTGAAAAGCCACCATATGCCGCTCAGCTTCTCTGCCCCTCGGATACTACTTTCACAGGCCGTCCATTTCTATTTTAGTTTCTTCTAGTGGTTGTTTCTATGTGTATAAATAATTTACTTAAAGTGTGTTTTCTTGACTTATCCACTTAAGATATTGTGTACTGGCTTTTTGCTATGAGAAGTGAGGATGTGCCCTTTTAAATCACCCTCTACTCCCCATTCTTGTTAGATTTTATTTATGCTTTCCACTGCTAATCTTTGCAAATTCAGAGGATATGTGCAGACCTCTAGGTGTTGTTCCGGGAATTAGCAGTAGTGTCTCCTGAGTAAAGGGAGAAACTATTGTTACCCTGTTTTCCCCATTTACCTTACCCTTTTCCATCATCAGCTTTGTTCTTCTGTGGCCAGAGTTGGTCATTTCTAGGGTTTTCTCTATAACTCTTCTTGCATTTCAGGATTGATCAGTTTCATAAATGTGAAAGTTGAAAAACCCTTCTATTATTATAGCTGTGCAAGTTGCTTCATTGCAAAGCCAGATAGTGCCGTAGGATCACATTTTGTTTTCTGTTGGACTCAGGCACATCTTCTGTATCTTGCAAAGGAGAATGTTTCTAGCTTCAAGGTTGAATGAATACTCTCTTTTGTTTATATTCCACTATTTACTTTTATCATACGGTCTGAAGTATCACTCCTCCTATTTCATGAGAGCCCTCACTCATTTCTAGAACCCACCTGGAAGTGCTCAGTTCATTGACAGGAACTCTATAAGGTTGCTATTAGAGCCTTGGTTTCACAGTTAATATCATGTGCTTTCATCCAACAGGAAGATCTTTTTAAAATTTCTGCCAACCCCAAGTCTGGAAGTTCCTTTTACTTCCAAATATGTTTTGAGAGGTTTATATAAACCTGATATTAAATAAAAGAGAGCACAAGAATTAAATAATAATATTCAGTCCAAACAGGCTGTAGTCTCTTGTAACTTCCTGAGAAAGAGTATGTGGGAAGTGAAAATTTTGACGTCTTATATGACTCAACTTGTCTGGGTCAATTTAATTGATAGTTTTGCTTGGTATATCATTTTTGGGTAAAAATAATTTTCTTTTAAAAATTTGAATCTATGGTGACAGTTTATTTTTCCCCTAGAGTCCAAAGTTATTGATAAGAAATCCTGACAGCTAAGTCCTCTTCTTGTCAATATTGTTTTTGTGAGCTTAAAGACTTAAAAATGTCAACTTAATGATTGTTTCAAAGAGACAGTAAGAGGTATCCTTCAGTGATAAATTTTGCTATTTTGGACTGAAAATGTTTACTTAATTTTCATGCCCTCTTTCATGTGGTATTACTATCAGACTGTGCAAGCCTCTTCAACTGTGTTGGGAAACAGATAACAACCTATAGGTTTGGGACTGTTAGGAAAATTTTTCTCTGAGTTTACTACGTGATTCCCTTTGTGGCTAGAAGCTGGAACAAAGCTTAATTGTTTAAAAATTAGTAAAAATTAGTAAAAATATTTCTTCCTAAAAATTAGTAAAAATATTTCTTCCTAAAAATTATTAAAACTATTTCTTTTGAACACATCAAGTTTATTCTCAAGAAGCATTATTGTTAATAATATGCATTTCATCGGATTGGGACAATAGATTTTTTGTGTTGCCCAACTCCTGATTAAAAACATGGTGCTAAAGACAGCAGTGATGCATTTGTTTCCTTATTGTGAAATAAAGGGAATGGAATGCATGATCCTTGGATTCCTTTAAGTGCTAACATTATATAATCCTATGAATTAGATAACTAAGTTCATTACTGTGGAGTAATAACAGCTCATTCATTCACAAGTACATTTATGGAAAACTTACTCTTCATATAAAATTTGAGAGCTTGGAAAGCAATTTACATATATTATCTAATTTAGTACTCCTAAAAAACCCATGAGTTCAGCATTATAATTATGATATCCCAACTTACATATGGAAAATGTGACTTAGACATTCAGGTTAAGATAATTGACAGAAACTGCATTACAGAAATTCTCTAACCCAATACCTAATAAGTTGAGGCAACAAAAATGCAAGAAAAAAAAATCATGAAAACATCTAAACAAGGGAAAAATAATCAAATGCATATTTCAAACACTGGTAATAAGGAAAGCAACAAAATACAGGAGTGATGTGAAGAGAATATACAGGCCTCTAACTCTTCTCCCATCTATCATGAAGCATGCAAGAAATAATATCTTGAGATTTTTCATTAATTAGAGGAAACAAAGCTGACTAACGTTATCCTGTATTGCTATAACAGAATATCTGAGGCTGAGTAATTTATAAAGCAAAGAGGTTTATTTAACTCACAATTCTGGTGGCCAGGGGGATGAGTGTCTGCATTTACTCAGCATCTGGTGAGTGCCTTCTTCCTAAATCATAACATGACAGAAGGACAAGAAAGGATGTGTTAGAGAGCAAGAAGAAGCCCCTTTCACAGGCCAGCCAGTAGTTTAATGGTTTAGGTGACTTTGTCCCACTTGGCTAACAGCATGGTTCGAGTCCTAGATCTGGTAGAAAACATGCCATATATGTGTGGACACATGCCCAAAATCCCAAGGGGAGAATGGAGAAAGTATTGCTGCATGGGCACTCCCTTGGAGGGTGCCTTCTTTCTTTTCCTACTTGTCTCTTTCTCTTTCTCCCTCCCTTCCTCTCTCTTCAGCAAGTGCACATACTTTATAGCAAAATTTTAAAAAAGGAAGAGAGAGCTGCTTTTATAACAACTTACTCTCATCATAAATCATTAATCCATTAATCCTTTAATGCATGAATGGGTTAATCCATTCATGAGGGTGGAGACCTCCATCTAATCACTTTTTATTCTGCCTCACCTCTTAATACTGTTACAATGGGGATTAAATTTAAACATGAGTTTAAATGGGGACAGATATTCAAGTCATAATATTAAGTAAAAAGAAAAATGTCCCAATGTAGGGTTGAGTTGAAACAAGTCAAAGGAGGAAGGTTACAGAGGTAGTTAATTGCCTTTGATAGTAGCAAAAGCTTCAGGATTATATACTAGATTGGATAAATTATATGAAAATATAGAATATTTTTTCTAGTAATATAAGTACTTGCAAGTAGATGGAGAGAATCTGAGGACCACATACTTCCCAAAGTCTAGGAAGAAAGAATGAGAGATACCTCTTAGTCTTAACAGTAACTAAACATTACCTTCGCTGAGCACTCTCCTTCCTTCTCACTGTTCCATTAGGCTAAAGAAATCATGCAGAACAAGGAATACTCAATCTTCAAATTTCAGCTTCAAGGGGAAAACAAACTGTTCACTGATACGGTGGGAAGAGAGTCAGGTGTCGCTTATGCTATACATCATAGCAAATAGAATGTCAGGTTGAAGCCACCCAAGCAGAGCCACCAGGCAAAACAAGGAGGTAAGAAATGTCATAGCAACCTTAAAGCATATGCTAGGAAAAAAAATAAACACACTAAAAGGAGAAAGGAAAAAAGGAGAGAAAGAAAGATAAGCAGGATGAAAGTAAGCAATCGGGGGCTATCACATGCAGGAGCAATGATTCTATTTACAAGCATATATTAATTAAGGAGCTGAAGTAAATAATTCATAACTGCTTTACCCTATGGAATATCAAGTTAGTAAATACGAGTTTTAGGATAAGGCAATGAACAAACAGAATGAGATTAATAGAGAAAAAAGGAAACAATCTGGCACCCCAAATAGCATTAATAGGATTTATGAACCTATAAATAAATTAGTAATGGTAAAATATGAAACAAAAGCAAAATAGAATATACATTGCTTGAATAAAAGTACAGAGGAAAGTCTTGACAAGCACATGAATGCAGATGAAATAGTTATGAAAGTAGTCAAGGGAAGATTGACAAAGATTGACATCAAAATAGCTGAAGGAAAAAGATTTATTCGAAGATACACAACATAAAGGTGTACATATATCATTACATTTGATTTGTTCAAATGTCTTATAACATTTAGGACCAGCAGGTGTCGTGGTTGTTAAGGCGATTCGGTAGGCTCGATTTGAGTCCTGAACCTGGCAGCTTGAAAATCACACCAGGTGCATGTACATGTGTGCCCCACATCCCAGGAGAATGGAGAAGAAGGAACTGTGGCATGGTCATCACCCATGGGGGTGATTTCTAAGGAGCTTTCTCTCTGTCTCTGTCTCTCTCTCTCTCTCTGATAAGCACATGTACCCTATGGCAAAAACATTAGAAAAGGAAACAAACAAAAAACAAGAACACCCTTTTGAAAAAGCAATGTAATACACTGTAAAATATGAAATTCAATATAATATAAACAAGATTATGATGATGATAAAAAATAATAAATAAAAAGAAGAAAAAGAAATGTTATACACTGTAAAGATATATGTGATTAAATGTAATATAAAAAAATTAAAAAATCTTAAAAATAAAATAAAAGGTACTTTTAGAGGTTTATACATATTAATGTTTTAACTTTTTTTTTTTTTGAAAAAATATGTGCTATGAGGGGAATGTGCTCTCCAAAGAGACAGAGAGAGGGAAAATGGGAAAACACCTATTGGGGAGTTGGCCATGCCATAGTCCCTTCCCTTGTCTGCTCTCATGATTTTAGGCATTCAAGCACACACTCCCAGCATGGTTTTTTGTTTGTTTGTTTGTTTTTTTTTTTTTTTTGCTATAAAGCATGTGAGCTCACCAGACAGAGAGAGACAGAGAGACAGAAAGCGAGAAATCACCCCCTGGGAGGATGGCCACCCTGCAATACCTTCTCCTCTTGGGATCTTGGGCACACACATACATGCGCCCGGCGAGTTTTAAGCCACTGGGTCTAGGAGGCGAACCGTGCTCAACTACATGGGAGTCCAACAACATAGCCATTACGCTAACTGCTGATCCCACTCCCAGCATGTTTTTAAGGTCAATACTTTTACATATCCCTGATTTGTAGATGAGGAAAATATGTTTTAAATAGCTTGCCCAAGTTGACACAACTAATACATAGGGTATCACTGGAATTCACCAGAGAAGAGTTATGCCCTTCTAACAACAAATAAAACACACACACACACACACACACACACACCATGTACTTGAGTGAATAAGTAATTAAAATTTCAGATTAAAAGTCAATATGTTCTAAGTGGATGTACCATTTTACTTGTCTACTAGCAATGTATGAGAACCCGAATTTCTCAACATTCTCCCAATACTTGCTACCAGTCATAGGATTTCACTTATAAGAAATGTCTGGGACATGAGTAGTTTATAGGTTACCAGGCAGGGGAAAGTGAGACTAGAGAGTTACCGTTCAGTGGTTTCAGCATTTCTCTTTGGATTGATGAAAAAATTTTGGAAGTAGATAATTGTGATGGGTTGCACAATATTGTAAGGGTGACTAATGCCATTGAATTGTACAGTTAAAAATGGTTAAAAGGGGAGCCAGCAGATGGTGTGAGGGTTAAAGCACTGAACTGCTACATAGCCAAACTTAATTTGAGTCCTGGACCTGACAAATTGAAAATCATGCTGGATGCATGTGTGTGGGCACCCAAAATTCCAAGAGGAGAATGGAAGAGAAGGGATTGTAGCATGGCCAACCTCCCCACCCCTGATGATTTCTCACTTTCCCTCTCTCTGTGTCTCTCCAGTGAGCACATATGACCTTTGGCAAAAGCCTAAAAAAAAATAATAATAATAAAAAAGGTTGACATGGTGAATTTGATCTTAATCAAATAAAACAGTGTTGTTCTAGGAAAATTTGGACCAGAATGCTGGACACAAAACACATCCTAGTGAAGATATTAAACCTATGGATAAATAATTACCCAGCTTTTCAGAAACAAGAGCATCCTTTGCAAGGAGGAGGGATAAACTGACTAGCTTCAACTTCTCTAGATCAGGAAATAGTATCAGAAAAGAAAAGAACACTATCTAAAAGATTTGAGGGAAAGAAAGCATAGTCTAAGACTATCACAGCATAGAAAGCCAACAAGTGATTGCCATCTAGAATAAATATACTTAGGCAATATAACAGCTATGATCTCTTAAAAAAATACTTAATCACAAAATACAACTAATTAAGAGTGAATAAAAATAAAAGCTTCATGAACTCAGGGCTCATGGTATAAGGATTGATTATGAGTAGTGAATCCACATAAATATAGACATGTTTTTTTTTTTTTTTTTTTTTTTTTTTGTTTTTTTTTTTTTTTTTTTTTTTTTTTTTTTTTGCTATAGAGCATGTGAGCTCACCAGACAGAGAGAGACAGAGAGACAGAAAGCGAGAAATCACCCCCTGGGAGGATGGCCACACTGCAATACCTTCTCCTCTTGGGATCTTGGGCACACACATACACGCGCCCGGCGAGTTTTAAGCCACTGGGTCCAGGAGGCGAACCGCACTCAACTACATGGGAGTCCAACAACATAGCCATTACGCTAACTGCTGATCCCACTCCCAGCATGTTTTTAAGGTCAATACTTTTACATATCCCTGATTTGTAGATGAGGAAAATATGTTTTAAATAGCTTGCCCAAGTTGACACAACTAATACATAGGGTATCACTGGAATTCACCAGAGAAGAGTTATGCCCTTCTGTCTCTGAATAAAACACACACACACACACACACACACACACCATGTACTTGAGTGAATAAGTAATTAAAATTTCAGATTAAAAGTCAATATGTTCTAAGTGGATGTACCATTTTACTTGTCTACTAGCAATGTATGAGAACCCGAATTTCTCAACATTCTCCCAATACTTGCTATGAGTTTTTTTCTTTCTTTCCCCCCCCCCCCCCAGTCATAGGATTTCACTTATAAGAAATGTCTGGGACATGAGTAGTTTATAGGTTACCAGGCAGGGGAAAGTGAGACTAGAGAGTTACCGTTCAGTGGTTTCAGCATTTCTCTTTGGATTGATGAAAAAATTTTGGAAGTAGATAATTGTGATGGGTTGCACAATATTGTAAGGGTGACTAATGCCATTGAATTGTACAGTTAAAAATGGTTAAAATGGGAGCCAGCAGATGGTGTGAGGGTTAAAGCACTGAACTGCTACATAGCCAAACTTAATTTGAGTCCTGGACCTGACAAATTGAAAATCATGCTGGATGCATGTGTGTGGGCACCCAAAATTCCAAGAGGAGAATGGAAGAGAAGGGATTGTAGCATGGCCAACCTCCCCACCCCTGATGATTTCTCACTTTCCCTCTCTCTGTGTCTCTCCAGTGAGCACATATGACCTTTGGCAAAAGCCTAAAAAAAAATAATAATAATAAAAAAGGTTGACATGGTGAATTTGATCTTAATCAAATAAAACAGTGTTGTTCTAGGAAAATTTGGACCAGAATGCTGGACACAAAACACATCCTAGTGAAGATATTAAACCTATGGATAAATAATTACCCAGCTTTTCAGAAACAAGAGCATCCTTTGCAAGGAGGAGGGATAAACTGACTAGCTTCAACTTCTCTAGATCAGGAAATAGTATCAGAAAAGAAAAGAACACTATCTAAAAGATTTGAGGGAAAGAAAGCATAGTCTAAGACTATCACAGCATAGAAAGCCAACAAGTGATTGCCATCTAGAATAAATATACTTAGGCAATATAACAGCTATGATCTCTTAAAAAAATACTTAATCACAAAATACAACTAATTAAGAGTGAATAAAAATAAAAGCTTCATGAACTCAGGGCTCATGGTATAAGGATTGATTATGAGTAGTGAATCCACATAAATATAGAACTAACAATAAACAACATGGGCAATTATAGTTATAGATCAGGATATGAAGGTTATAAACCCAGGCAGTATAACAACAGCAGCCACCAACAATTAAAACTGAGAAATCGAGAGATCGAGGGGAAATTGAGAGGAAGTGTTAAAGTTCTAATGCTATCTTGCACAGCAAGGAGTCATTAAGTAGTGTCTAAAATTAAATAAATAGTTAAAAAAGAAAACATTATTACTCCACACTCTTAATGATTGCTTCATAGTCTGTATTCTTAACTTTAGAGTTTTGTTGTTGTTGTTGTTGATTTGGTAAGTATCTTTTCAGGAAGAAACATTTGAAGGTCTAGATTTTCTTTAATTTTGTTTTAATTTCTTTTTTCTTTCATAAAATACAAGTAAAAATAAATATAACATTTAAAAATTTTAAGTAGCATATAGTAGTTTATCCCATATTTAGTAGTATTTATTTCTACCTATCCTTCTGTTTTTCCATCCATCCAATATCCATCCAGCCACCCTTTTGTCTCTGAATGTAATATAAGATATTTAAAATATTTGCCATATGTTAATGATAGCTATTTCTGGGTGGTGAGACTTCAGAAGTTTTTTTTAAACTTGGATCTTTGTATTTCTTTAATTCTTCCAAATGAATATGTATCATTTTTCACAATCACAATAAAGTGATCTTTCTTTAAAAATAAAAAGGCAAAACAAATATGTCAAGACATTCACAGTGGTTAAACTTGGGTGTTGGAGCTATGGGTGTTTATTATTTTAGTTCTTTGTAGATTTCCCTTATTCTGACAGTTTTATTCAAGTTTAAAAAGCATAAAGGAAAAGACATGTCTAACATAAAGGGTCTTGTTGTAAGTTCTCATGGAGTCATGAGCAAGCCTAGGTACAGGGAGGACTGGAATTCCGAGACCGGTAGGCAGGACGTAGGCAAGAGCAGAAAGCAGTGATGACAAGCCACTGTGATTGGAAGTAATCCTTTTGGATCTGGTTTCCTCCCTTGTCAGTGGGAGCAGTGTTTTAGTTGCTGGATGAATAATAGTGAAGTTAATGCCCCAATTTTACAGAAATCCTAAAACCATCGGCAGTGAGAGCCGGAAGCAATCTGGAGCTCATTCCATCCCCTGTTCACATTAGTAGATGAGGAGCTGCAGCCATCTGATGCTATTTTGTAATATCATGGGCTTTAGAACTGGGACCTTATGAGGCAATCCTGCGTACCCCTGGATGTGAACTGGACTTCATGCTTTGTGTTAGTCCTGCATGAACTAAGCCACACTTCAGGTCTTCCCCAGTCCCAAGAGACCATGCAGGGCCTGATTCTGATTCTGCAGACTTAATTCAGACTTCCTTTGTGCCTATCACCATGCTTTGACTTGTTCTCTTTTATATAATCATTGTGACGTCCAGGTGGATTATCATCTCCTCCTATTTCCTATTTTGTTAGTACAGAACTTGAGTCTTAGGAGGGGTAGGTGACATGCACTGCATAGTTGTAGTGGATTGAGCCAGGTGGGTCTAAGTCCTAACTCTTGAAACTTGTGAATAGAAATTTATTTTGAAAAATATTTCTTTGAGATGTGATTGAGTTAAAGATCTCAGGATGAGATCATCTGATTTGAGGTGGGCCCTACAAATCTAATGATAAGTTTCTTTGTAAGAGAAAGGCAAAGGGAGAATTGAAATACAGAGGGAGACAGAGGGAAGAAGGCCAACTGAATTTGGAGGCAGAGATTTGAGTGATGCAGCCACGGGGAATGCTAGGAGTCACCAGAAGCTGGATGAGGCCTGGACAAGTTCTCCCCTGGAGACTTCAGAGGGAATACAGCAAGCACACCTTGATTTCATACCTCTAACCTTCAGAACTGTGAGGGAATGAGTGGTGGTGGTAATTTGCAGACCTAGGAAAGTCCTACACCCAGTAAGGAAATGGGAAAGGATTCCAAGCTGATTGTCTGACTTCTAGATCATTCCTCTCTGTTCCTCTTGATGCCCTTTTTGCCCAAATGCTAGTGAGTACAAAGCAGCAACCTGGTCTGGGGCTCGTCTGTAGTCACACCTGGCAGGATAGGAATGAGTGGCCTTTGCATTCTTTCAGGCAGCCCTTGTTACCTGGCCTCCTCAGTTCTGCTTGCCTTCCCTTGCCAACTTCAGTTTGGGGTTCTTGGGGAGGAAGAGGAATTGGGCAGGACTGTGATAAAAGTACCAGTATCTCTTGCCTGGGCTTTTGCTTTGGCTTCTAAACTGATGTTTCTGCTTATACCCACCTCTTCTATAACCCTCTGGTTAGAAAGTTCTGGTCCAATATATGACTTATGACCCAACAACCCAAGCTTTCTCTCGTGCCACAGGGCATAAATCCTGGAAACTACTTTTATCTGACTCTTTAGCCTGCAGGGTCTCAGATAGATCCCACCAAGGAGAGATCTGGGAAACAGCAGAACTGGGAAATCTGCTGCTCTCCTGCAGCTGAGGGCACAGATAGGGATATTAGCAGTCACTAGACATGGGATGGCACCTGATTATTACCCATGCAGCCAGTTCTCCTATGACCTCTATACTCGGGGTTTTCCTGACTGTTACCCTCACAGACTTCCAATAGGGAAAGCTGAGTAAAAAAAGCTGAGTAAAGCCGAATCTTTTAATGAAAACTCTACATTCTTGAAATATCCAGAGTGGTTCCTGTTTTCTCATCTGAACCTTGACAAAGACATTGGTCTTTGTGAAATGAGCATGTTACCATCTATCAATTCTTAAACCACCCACTGGTGTGCATGGTGAATGGTCAGCCTCCTGGTCTGACCTTCAGGGACTTGGCTTTGTCTTTGACCTTGGCCCCCACATTCCCAGACTCCAGTCAGACCAGGGCAGTAAAGGATTCTGGAACTCAGCTTTTCATCATCAGGCTTTTCTCTGTTCCCTTTGCCTGGAATGATTGCTCCCTTTCTCTATCTGGAATTTTCCTGCCTGTCTTTTAGGAACCAATGCAAATGTCACCATGCAGAGTGACTTGCTCCTCATTTGTGTCCCGAGGTTCATCGTCACAGCTGGGTTCTCTGGGCAGCAAAATTAGAGACAGAGGTTAAAGTTTATTGGCCTGTTTATGAGGAAGTACCCTGGGACTAGCAGCTGCAGAAGGGGCTGGAGGGACCAGGGCAAGCAGAGGGAGACTTTGAGTTGTGATGCAGACCTAAAGACACCCTTGGCCAATTCTGGAGCTAAAAGGGCCCACGAGAGCTTGCAGGTGGCAGGAACGACTGGCGTTTTATAGCCCTGTGTCCATCGTTGGATGTGTAACAGCCCAAAGAAAATAGGCCTTCAGAGAGGCCACACTCTGCAGTTGAGACAATCCCTAGAGGGTCTAATAACTGAAGGCTGTGTGCCACTGTGTCCCAGCACCTGGAGCCACAAGACCTTCTTTCAAGAGAGACCTGGGCAGTACATCACAGGATCCACCATATTCATTTAAACCAAGAAGTCCTCAAAGGAAGTATCTATTCTCTGTATTTCTGATACCATGGATATTATTGCTCAGTGAATTTTTTATTTTATTTTATTTTATTTATTTTATTTTATTTTGTTACTAGAGAGCATGTGTGTTCCCCAGAGAGACAGAGAAGGAAAATGAAGAAGCACTACCTCCCTGTGGGGAATGGTCATGCTGCAATCCCTTCTCCTCCATTTTTCCCTCTTTTCAGGATTTTGGGCATATAAACACCTGCACTCAGCATGGTTTTCAAGTCATCAGGTACACACTTGAATCATGCAGTTGGCCAGGTGGGATCCTGTAGCCTTTACCACCCAGCCACCACTGGCTCACTCAGTGAACTGTGATGGACATGTGAATGAGTAAATGAGTGAATAAATGGATGAACGAGTATACAAGTTTGGAAGGGATTGAAGCCTAAGTAAGCAGGAATTCCTTAAAGGCTTTTTATACACACTGAGAAGTTTGGCCCACACCTGCTCTCTCTACTTTTGGCTATGGGTCCTGATATTATCAACTTTAGTGAGGACAAGAGAAAACCAAGGCATAGTTTAACCTTTGGTATAGGTGGTGAAGGAAAAAATCAGAAAATTCAGAGGAGCAAATAGAGAATTGTCAGACATGAGATGGAGGCCACTACAGAGAACACAGGGATCAAGGACTCTACACTGGATGCTCTGAGTCTGGGGCAGAAATGAACCTCGGAGCCTTTGAGAATCACAGCCTCTTCCAGTTTCACATAAAAATTCCCAAGAGGACAACAAAAACCAGAGGCTATAGCCACACTGCAGAGTAAGACAGCTAATCCTTTGACAGAAATTGGGAGAATTTCTCCCAACTCTAAAACTAAGTGGAATGATCAGGACAAACATGGAATCGGCTATGTATGCTGTGCCTTTCACAAAAGTAAGATGTGTCTTTAATCCCGCTTTGTTCCTTTAGGAGAAAACGGAGGTCTGTACCATCCTAAAATGGGACAGACAACCCTTTATAGCATGAAGAGAACTTTCTGAAATACTCAGAGTTCTATTGTTTTCCTCCCACCCTTTCTTTTTACATCTTGCTGGAGGCTGAAACTCAAAAATACAGGCAAAAATTAGCAAGGAGATTGTGGCGGCACATTGCCTCTTGGAAGGTGTAGTTTTCGCACGCAGAGTGCTATAGGTGGGCTGGTAGGAATGCTGTGGATGGTGGTTTGCATGTGCACCATCTGTTCATAGTGTCAGGGAACCAGATAGTAAGTATAGGAGAGGCTCCAATAACACCCTTCTGAATCTAGTCATAGTTAATAATAATGGCTAATATTTATTGAAAGTACAAGAGGTTTTCAAAGAACTTTTGGAAAATGTGTATTATGAAAACACTATGCATGGATCTCAAAATTCCTTTGCACCAAAATGAACTCACACTTTTTTTTTTTTTTTCATTTGCCAGAGGGCACATACACTCACCAGAGAGATGGGAATAGTAAAAGATCCCCCATGGGGCATGGTCATGTGAAAGTCCCTTCTCCACTTCTCTCGTCTTTCAGGAAGCATGCACGCACACATGCCCAACATGTTTTCGAAGCTACCAGTCTGGAACTCAAACCGTGGGGCTGGCCATATTTGATCTAGTCACACTAACCTCCAAGCCATGGACTGACCCTAAACTTATACTTTAATTCCAATTTCTCCATGAGTGTTTTGAAGTCCCCTTGTTTGCCTGGTACTATTCTAAGTCAGGAGTCAGTACCCTACCACCCATGAACTTCCTGTACTGCTTGTTTTTGTGAAGTTTTATTGAAACACAGCCTCATGTATTTGTGCATTGTCTATGGCAGTGGTCATGCTGCAGCAGTAGAATAGAGTAGTTGTCACAAAGACCGTATGATCTGCAAAACCTAACATACTGGCTAACAGATCCTTTACAGAAAGTGTTTGTCAGCCCTTCTTCTGGTCATTGCATATATTAACTCTGAATTCTCATAAGGATCCCATGAAGTTGGCCTTTTTCTCTTATGTCCATTTCACAGATTGGAAAACAAAGATAGCTAAAGTTATCTGCCTGGGGATGCATTTTAGGAAGTGGGTTTGACTGGAGGACTCTGGCTCCAGAACTTGCATCTTAATGCCATACTAGGCTCCCAGGTACAAACCTATAAGATAAAAGAATCTTTTATATGTTAAGATTCAGGATGGGGGATGTGCCTGCCCACCCTCTTCCCAAGTGTGTCGCCAAGTAAAGGGGCTGAGCGGAGAGGGGCAAGCCTGCTCTGCTTTGTTTAGTTAGCAAAGTATGAGACACCCTGGCCTACAGTGTACACAAAGGGATAGGCTGAGGCAAATGAAACTTAGACACAAACACATGATCTATGCTATGAAGTAGCAGTGAGGCAGGATAAAAAAAAATGCACAGGCTTGGAAATATACCATTCACAGATCCTTCCTGGGGAAATAATCATTGCAAAGGTACTTCAGAGCATTGAAAGATGAGCTAAAAATCAAGAACTTAAAATGAGGAAATCATGGAATAAAAAGGCTGTTGCACAGCCCTGGGGGGCATCTACAGGAGTCCTATTCAACTCATTCCGAAGCTCTCGAGGAGAATTTTCATCTCAGCAATCTGTCTCTGATTAAGTGTCTTGACTGTTTTGTCACAGCTATATTCAGGACCTACAACAGTGCCTGGCACATAACAGGCACTCAATACACATTTGTTGTAGGACTTGTGGGTGACATCAGTGAACAGGCAGCCTGGGGAAGGGATGCTCACTCTTTTTTCAGTGGCATCTGGTTTTAACTTCAGTGCAAACAAGACCACTGTAAACTGTTATCCTTCACTGAGCCTCTTCTTGAGAAAAGTTTACCAGCTTCAGTTGTAAGCCCAATTAAACGCCACATCTCTGTAGAAAGCCCTAACCTATGCCAGGAAACAAGACCATAAGGAAATACCTCACGATTATGTAGATGTCTTTCTACGGAGGGTAAGTTTTTACCCCTCCTTTCTATTTTGCTGTGTCTCCCCCTGTGTTAACATGAAACCATGCAAAGCTGAAATTCAGCCATCTCTACAAAAATCCACCTTCCATACCATTTTGGATGATGAGCACAGTAGGGCTCAAGGGAACTTGTTAGGGGTTGAATTCTGTCCACCATAATTCATATGTTCAGATTTTTAACTCCCAGTATCTTAGAATGTGATGGAATTTACAGATAGTCATTGCAGGTAGAATTAGCTAAGATGATGCCATATTGGAGTAGGATGGGCCCTTAATCCAGTTGGACTGGTGTCTTTATAAAAGGGGAAAATTTGAAGACAGACAGATGCACACAGGGAGAATGCATGTGAGGATGATAGCAAAGATTTCCAAGGATTGCAGCAAACCCCCAGAAATTAGGGGAGAGGTATGGGACAGATTCTCCCCCATAGCACTCAGAAGGAACCAGCCCAGCAACACCTTAATTTCAGACTTCGAGCCTCCAAGACTGAGAGAAAATCAATGTGCCATGTAGCTATGGGAGCCTAGGAACAAATCCAGCACTCTTGGCCTACATGGAAGCCCTCAGTACTAGAGCCTAGAGCTGCCTCCACCTCGTGGTTTTATCTTGTGCTCCATCTGGGTCCAGGTCTCAACACTAGGCTGGGGTGGAGCTGACAGGGTCATTATCTTTGGTGGTCAAAGTGTGGCAACCCCTGGACTGGATGGGTTAGACAGCAGCAAAAGGGAGGATATCCAGAAAATAGGTTGATGTCTGCAGTGTGGTCAAAGGGGAAAGTCCCAAGTGGATTTTGATAGAAAAAGTGGGACAAAGGAGGGGAACTATGCATAGGTAATGGGAGGAAAGTAAGACTGAAACAGGGAACTTGAGCGGGGTGAGGAGTGATGGATGAGAGGGAGAACGTTTGGGATGTAGGCCATGAAGAATGGCTAGGAGTCCAAGAACCTTGATTTCAAGAGGCCCATGTGGATAGCCATGGAGACATTCCAGGGGCTTCAAGTACTTAAGAAGGACCAAAAGGCTCTTTATGTATGCTTTTGTGAGACATAATTTCTCTCCAATATCCTCCTCTTCCTGCCATCTGACCCACAAGGGCAACTCCAGCACCTCTTCAGCAGTGACTGCCCTTCTCCAGCAATCCCACCAGTGGGTGGTGATTGGAATCCTTTCTGGAAGGATGAGTGGAGAGGCTGTGTGGGCAGTGGTCAAGAACACGGTCTCTGGCCCCATGACACAGTGTTGTGGACCGAGATAGCCTATTTCTTTATGGGAAAAGTAGGGGAAACCCAGGAGAGGAGGGTAGGCATGAGCCCTTGGGTAATTGTGGACCACTCAGATAGGCTGAAGCTCAGGCAACCTATTTGCAAAAGAAGTGTTTCTCAGACTGAGCACGTGTCAGCATCACCTGAGGACTGGTCAGAACCCAGTCCAGCCTGAGCCCCATCCAGAGTTTCTGATTTAGTCATTCTAGGATGGAGCCTGAGGATTTGCTCTTCTGACAGGTTTTCAGGCCATGCTGCTACAGCAGGTTCAGGACCCAGACCTAGAGAATCACTGACAAAGAAAGATGTTCCTTGTCTTGCTGGTGCTTCCTAGCCACTGCCTATGTGGGACTATGAGACTAGGACCTGCCTTACCCTGGGGTTTACATGGTCGGTTCTCTCTCTTTCTCAAAGAGATCACGGGGCTCAGAGAGGCTACTGCTGCCATTGATGACCACATAGCTAACGCCTATATAGATCTTCCAGCATGCTTAGCACCAGTCTAAACATGTAACATACATAAGTGCATTTAATTCTCACAGTAGGCCTATGAGGCAGATACTACTATTACTGTCATCAGCCCCATTTTGTACATGAATAAACTGAGGCTCAGTGAGATTAAGTAACTTGTTCAAGATTACATCACTGAAAACTGACAGAGCTGGTGTTTGATCTGGCGACCTGAATTTAGAATCCAAGCCCTTATCCTACACTATCCCACTGACCTAGAAGGAGAAAGGCAGCAGAAAATGACTCTAGTGATGATGGCCAAGTTATTTGGCCTGTCATTGTCCTCATTCTTACCTCAAAAAAGGAAATAGCTTTTCCCATCTTAGATTAAAAAAAAATACCTTTACATTATAAAAAAAAAAAATAAGCTGTCAGGATTAATTGGATAACAGCTGTCAAAGTCTCGTAGCTCCTTAGAGGATGGTAAAAGAGGAGGAATAATTATTGTGCTATTTTCTATGCAGACCCTAGTACATTCGGGGGAGTCGATAAGTGACTAATGATGTTCTTGGTAATTAGCAGTGATAGAAGGGAAACTGCTCAGGCCAAAGGAGGCGGATTGGTGGGGTTGGACAACTGAAAGGGCCTTCACATTTGATGGCCTACAGCCAGAGAGCTCCTGCCCCTGAGAGAGGTGGGCAGACCACACTCCGGGGTAGGAAGGAGTCTCTGAGAAGGTTAGTGTCCGGTGGCCCTGGAAGGACAGAGAAGGCAGCACTACTTACTGATCTGCCAAAGTTTTTGGGCTTTTGGCTTACTAGGGCCGGGCAGTTAGAGGTCAGCTAGTCTGGTGGTTCTCAAAGTGTGGTCTGAAGGTTCTTGAACTCTACCCCAAAGTTTCAGACAGTGAACTTGAACAAGCTTTCTGGGTTATTACAATGTGTGTTGTAACTTGGGAACCATGACGTTAGAGGGAAATACCGATCTTGGAATGAGAACCATGAAAGTGTAAACGCTGGCACTACTACCACCTGGCTGTATAACTTGGGCAAGTCACTGCCTCTCTCTGAATACCAACTTCCTCACCGCTAACCTAAGGGGTGGGAGGTGAGAGAGATGGTCTACAAGGCGCTTGCTCTCTATTTCCAATTCCTTCTGGCCTCGCCACAGGGCAGACTGTGGTGTCTTGACTTTGAAACAGGCTGTTTCATCCCATGGAACATTCTGTTCCTTCTTCTGTCTGACACCTGCATAACCTTAGGCCTCAGCGTAGAGTTTATTTGTTCCAACAAGATGTTGTTATTTTCATTCTTTTTATACCTCCTGCCTGAAATCAAGTCTGGGTTAGATACCTCTCCGTGTACTTGCCTTACTGTAAAACTTCCCACAGGCTTGCGATTGCTTTTTACTTATCTGTGATCTCAACTGGGGCAAAAACTCTCCCATGCCGACTGCTGTTCCCTAGAGTGTCAGGCATGTGGCAGGGCACGAGTAATATTTAGAGTTAGAACCAATTTTATTAAATTCATAAAATGCTTGGTTTGGAGTTCACAAGGAAACAGGTGACCGTTGGCCTTTGTGCATGGCACCACATGGGAGAAACTGAGGCACAGAGGTGCCAGCAGACTTAAGGATGTAGTGGTAGAGAGAAACAACTGGAAAAAGCAAGCCCTGATGACTGAAGAGGTGAGGGGAGGGTGCTATGGATACAGATAGTTGTTAGCAGGTCTCCATGGGACCAAGGGGCCCCACTGTATCTGTATTAGGCCATGAGTTACATTTGCCTCCAACACCCCCAGTGTGATCCGCTGATGAAGGACAAAACAATGCAATAGTGTCAAAATAAGAAGTCCAGCCTAGCATCATCGCAGTAGGCATTTTGCAAAGCTCAGGGTAGCTCTTAGCTTTTATTTATTTATTTAATGTATCTCTGACAGGGTTACAGACCTCTTTGAGAAATAGATGGATACTCTCCAGAAGGGGGGAAAAAGCACAGAGACAACAACATCCCCCACTGTTGACCTTGCCACTCATTGGGTACATGATGAGGTTGCTTTCAGACCTGGTTGTCGTAGGGGAGATAAAAGCATCAGGTGAGAGGAAAGGTAGGCTTTAATACTGTACATCTCTCCAAGCCCTGGCATTTTAAAGCTGGGGAAATAATAGCAATGACCCAATTTAGTAATGTGAAGGCAAGACAGCACTATTTTAACAGGCTTAGTCATCTCTTCATTTTGCTTTTTTCTCCCCTTTCCATTTGTGTCTTTTCCCATTGCAAATATACGAGGTAATAATCCAGTCTTTTCTACGGAGCATGGCAAACGCGCTATATATAAGACACAGTTGAACATTCTGTGAGTGTAATTGGAGCATAAATGTAACTAATCAAAATATTATCATGCCAACGGATGTGTGAAGAGTTGGGAGATTTAAAAAATATATATATTTTGGTTCCATGTCATTGCAGTTTAGAGCTACAGAAGCAAAGGTCTCAACCTAGTGACTGTCAGGAACAGTCTAGGGTCTGATAATATTTCTAGCAGCCCTGTTTTTCTTTCTCTCTCTCTCTTTTTAAAAGTCTATTTATTTACTGAGACAGAGATCTGTAAGAGGCAGGGCAGAAGCCCCTCCCACTCCCACAAGTAGGATCTTCACTCTACAGTTCATTCCAGTCTCAGCCAGCTAGGATCATGGGTATGCGTACTTTTCTCCATCATGTACAGGGAGACTTTGGGATGCGAACTTAGTACCTTCCCATGTGGTTTCAGCATTATGGAGCATTGTGTTACCATGTGCCACTGTGGCTGGCTAAATGACAGCAGCTTGCCAACTGATTTAATTTTTGTTTTTTTTTTTCCTCTTACTCCTTCCTCCTCTTGCTGCCTGTACCAGCTCCCCAGGGCGAGATCAGCTAATATCAGAGAAATTAAGATCACTTTCTGCCACCAAATGTAACATACCTTCTTGTGGCATAGAGGCTCAGAGCTAAATGATGATTATAACTTTCTGAGTTTGAATCCTGGCTCTGCTACAAGCAGTTGTCATGAGTCAATTAACCTCTCTGGGTCTCAGTTTCTCATTTGTAAGGCAGGCGGATAATAACAGTGACTGCTTCACAGGGTTGATATTGAAATTGAATGAATGCATCTAAGTAAAATGTGAGTATGTGTTTGCTATTTTGCTATTCATAAGCACATGTGTGAAGAAGGTGAGAAAAGAATTCTTGTGGGAACACAGAAAATAGTGCGTTCCTCCAGGAACAAGACCTAAGGAGAAAGGGTTCTCCTCCCCACCTCTTCTTCAGAAGGAGGCTAGGTGGAAAATGCAAGCAACTAATTCATCACTAACTAGTCATGTGACCGTAAAGTCTTGGAACTGTAGAGTTTATGGCTGGAGGACACTTTAGAAATTCTCTCTGCATATTTGTTTCTCATGTGAAGCAAAGGAGAGAGAATTCTTGTGTATGGAGTCACAGCGTGACTTAAATGGGTGCATAGGGAGGGGTGGGGAATCTGAAAGGATAGTGGCATTGTCTGAACTTCGAGTCCATCTTGATCTCTCCAAATAAGGAGTGATAGTTCCAGCATCATAAAGCAAACTGCACAAAGTCTTATGCTTCTCAGTCTATGTAGCTAAGTTCTTATTCTGTCATCTTTTGGGTTTCATTGTTTATCCTACATAACATTTGCTTTTCCTTCTGAGATGTTAAGATATTATGCTGAAATGTTGGGTGGAGGTAAGTTATAAAGTAGAAGAGACCACAGGTCCTGATATATCCTTCATTTTCTCTGGGTCTGTTTTTGTTTTAATAATTATTTTATTTAACTTTATTTATTTATTTTAATTTGACCTGAGAGGGAGGAAGGGAGGGAGGAGGAGGATGAGGAGGGGGAGAAGGAAGAGGAGGAGGAGGAGGAGGAGGAAGAGGGGAGGAGGGAGAGAAATTATCATTATTATTATTTTAATTTGACCAGAGAGAGAGAGAGAGAGAGAGAAAGTGAGAAAGTGAGAAAAGTGAGAAAGCAAGTCTCCAGGTCTGGGACTCGAACTGCATTCAGCCATGTGGGAGTTCAGCACCCTCAACCACTATGCCACTTGTCCCCCACCCCCAGGTCTGTTTTTAATCATAAGATAATTAATTATAAGACCATTTAGAGAATAGGTGAAAAGGTTTTATTTTTGTTTTCGTTTTTGCTTGGGATGTCAGGCAGAGGTATGTGAGGTTATTGAGGACCTGTATGTGACTTAGATAATATTTTGCCAATTCCCCTTCTCACTACCTCACTTTTTCTCCTTTCTCCCCCATCTATCTTCTCTTTCTTTCCCTGCTCTCCTTCCTTTCTTCTCCCCTTACACTCCTGGTTTTTCCTTCTTCCTCTTCTCTTACCCTTCCTTGTCTTTCTCTCTCCCTCTTCCCCTGTGCCTTCATTTCTTTCTCAGGAAGAGGGGAGGAATGCATCGGAGCCAGGTATTTGACAGAAAGCCCAAGAGTACACAAACCCCCCTGTCTGCCTTTGCTGGAATTAGATATGGAGCACGAGTTAGCATAAAGCTGCATCCACCGGCACCTTTGAATCCAATCACCTGGGTTTAATACCATTTGTCAACTACGTTATCCACATCTACATGGATTATCAGATAGCTGTTTCTTGGAAAATTGCCTTAACACATTTGCATATGAAATGCTTAAACCCCAACTTATTGGTCTGAATGAAAGATTACAGAAATACTTATTACTTATTCACGCAAACTGACAAAATGTTCACAATGTTCAGTTCCTTTGAAATTTCAGGATAAATTTTTCTTGTTTTAAATAGATATTTGTCCATTAAGCTATAATTAACACCTCCTCCCCATTTTCTAGTGTATTAGAAAAGAAACAAATTTCTTTCCTTTTTTTGACACATGATTATAAGATTGCTTTTGAAGATAACATGGATAATGTTGAGTGATATATTTGTTATTATGGGTATTGCTTTATCGTTATATTTATGATTAGCTTAATGCTTTTCCGTGTTCATGGCGATACTGAGAGTGCTAGGTGCTTCTCTTACATATGCATTTTCTTACCTGACAGCTCATGTGCCTTATGGCATTTTGTGCCCCTTGCCCTTTCCTAACAACTAGCTAGCTAAATTTGATCATTATGGACTGTTAAAACAGGTCTTGACCAGCATAGCTAAATTGAAAGCATGCACTGTGAGATACAGGAACAGCAAGGCAGACATGACTGTTTTCTGAGCACGAGTGAAAAACCACACAGTGTAAGTGACATTTCAGTACTTTAATGAAGGACTATGATGGGGATAGGTGGCATGGATTTCAGGAAGGGCAGCACCTGAGCAAAAGCCAAGAGGCTGGAAAGTACACAGGGTGTTTGTAGTGTGACTTGGTTTCTTATTGCTGCTACAACAACACAGCACACATTTAGTGGATGAAAACAGCACAGACTTTTGATCTTGTAGTTCTGGAGGTCAGAAGTCCTGAATGGGTCACACAGAACAAAACTCAAGGTGTCATTAGGGCTGTATTCCTTTTTTGGAGGCTCTAGAAAAGGATAATTTTCTTGCCCGTTCTGGTTTCTGTTGATCTCTTGTATTCTTTGGCTCGTGGCCCCTTCCTCCATTCTCAAAGCTAGTGGCATGGCATCTTCAAATCTCTCTCTGCCTTTCCTGCCTCCCTCATCTATTTTAAAAGGACTGTTGTAATTACATTGTGCCCACATGGAAATTCCAGTAGTCTCAAGGCTGGTTAATAACCTTAATTTCTTCTGTAACACTTACTTACTCTTTCCATGTGAAGTCGTGTATCCACATGTTCTGGACATCTTTGAGAGGCCATTGTTCTGCCCATTACTGAAAATGAGGGCTCTGTTGGGGGAGAATCTCCATATACAGGACAGGGAGATAAGGGTCAGGATGTAGAAGGCTCCAGGTTTCTCCAAGGAAGATCCTGGACTTTATAGAAGGTGGGGATTTCCAATACAGGAGGACTTTATTGGAAGTGGAGGACGGGGAACCAGCAGTTAGCGTAATGGCTATGTCGCTGGACTCCCACGTAGTCGACCGCGGTTCGCCTCCTGGACCCGGTGGCTTAAAACTCATGCCGGGCACATGTGTGTGCATGCCCAAGATCCCGAGAGGAGAATGGAGGAGAAGGGATTGCGGCGTGACCATCCCCCATGGGGGTTGATTTCTTGCTTTCTGTCTCTATGTCTCTCTCTGTCTGGCGAGCGCACGTGCCCTAATAGAGAAAACCTCTAAAAAAAAAAAAAAAAGGAAGTGGAGGACGCATCATGGTCAGTTTTGAATGTCAGAAAAATGGTGCCGATTTCTGCTTTATCAGATGGCGAAACAATCAAAGATTATATTGGTTAGGAAGATGTAGAAGTCCATGAAACAAAAAGTCCAGGTCACAAATAACATGGACCTTGACAAAGCAAATCAGTGACCATGGGAGTGAGTGAGAGGAATAAGATGATCTGGAAGTGTAAGAGGAGGCACCCCTAGACCTTGATGACTGCTTCACTAATGGAGTCGGAGATGAAATACTAGATTTTATTTTATTTTTTTCCAGTGGATTTCTTTGCTATTTCCTTTTCTAGTCTATGGAGGTCTCCCTAGTATATTGAAAAAAAAATGGTGGTGGGTAATGGAAAAGATGTTGTTTTTTAAAATTAAAAAATTTAAGACAAGGCCTCATTATTGTAATCTTTCTGTCTTGACCTCCCAGCTGGAACTCGGGTGTGTACCACCACTCCTACCACTCCCAGCCCTTTCTGACAGGGTCTCCATGCTGTACAGGTCAGCCTTTAGCTCACAATCCTTCTACCTGCTTCAGCCTCCCAAGTTGTTGGGACAACTGGCATGCACCCACTGCATAGAGCCTTTAGGTTGGACTGGAAATTGAACCCAGGCTTCTCATGTGGTCCCAGCCTGAGGAACACAGCATCTTAGCAGCATATGCCACCACAGCTGGGCCAGAGCTATTTTTGAGTATCTATGATGCAATAATCCTTATCTAGGCACTTTATAAGCCGTATTTTATTTAATGCTCATGACTACAATGTGAGATATGTTTTGGTTTTTTTTTTTGGAGAGGTTTTTGCTATAGGGTGTGTGCGCTCACCAGACAGACAGAGACAGAAAGAGAGAGAGAGAGAGAGAGAGAGAGAGAGAGAGAAAACGAGAAATCACCCCCCAGGGGCGATGGCCATGCCACAATCCCTTCTCCTCCATTCTCCTCTCAGGATCTTGGGCATGCACGCACACGCACCTGGTGTGAGTTTAAGCCACCGGGTCCGGGACTCGAACAGAGGTCGACTACGTGGGAGTCCAGCGACATAGCCATTATGCTAACTGCTGATCCCCAGATATGTTTTTGTGGCCATTTTGTGGAAGATGAAACTGAGACTCAGAGACTTTACATGATTTGTCTGAGATCATCCAGGGAAAAGAGGTACAGCTGGGATTCCAGTGCAGACCAGTCGATCGGCAGAGCACTCTTGTTAGAAGCAGCCTTTATTATATTTACTCACCAGGAGTACGGTCTCAGCAAGGAGATGATGAACTGCTTGTCAAAGCTAAGGCTGTGAGTACCCTTTCTGTATGCACGTACTTTTTTTTTTTTTTTTTTTTTTAAGAGAGAGATTTTTGCTATAGGGGCATGCACTCACCAGAGAGACAAAGAGACAGAAAGTGAGAAATCATTCCCTAGGGGCGATGGTCACGCCCTGATCCCTTCTCTTTTATTCTCTTCTCAGGATATTGGGTATGTACGCACATGTGTCTGGCATGAGGTTTAAGCCACTTGGTCCAAGACTCAAACTGAGGTTACCTATGTGGGAATCCAGCGATGCAATCATTATACCGCCTGCTGGTCCCTGCACATGCTTTTTCTAAAAGGCATATGACATGTTGAATGCCAAGGGCCCCTGTGCTTCCTGGAGGTAACATATGTTTTTACCTTGGTGAATAGTTCTCCGGGGATCCATACCTGTGCCTATATGACTTTGGCAAGAGGGGCAGAGACATCAGTAATGGAAACTGAAATGGGAACCAGGAAATGTGGGTCTGAATCTCGTGTGTTGTGTGATCTTGGGTAAGTTAGATGCTCCCCGACTGGCGTTTACAAAACGTATAGGTTGGTTTACTTGAGTTCTTATATCCCACCCAGATGTAACTTGATATGCTTTGATGAATAATCCACAATATCTAGATCTGTGTTACCCAACAGAAATGTCTGTGACTCTAAAGGCGTTCTACATCTTTGGCACCATCTAATATGGTAACCACTAGCCACGTGTGTCTGCTGGCTACTCAAAATGTGCTTCTGTTGCTAAGGAAATGATTCCTTATTCTATTTCATTTTAAGTAACTTAAATTTAAGCAGATTCATACAGCTATTATCTATTGGTTTGAAAAGTGCATGTCTAAACCCTATCTGTTTATGGACACTTTGGTTTGAGTATTTACCATTTTCTGACTGTGTGGCTTTGGACAAATGACTTTACCCTCTTTCTCAGTATTCCTTGTTTTAAAACAGGAGTAGTGGGCCAGCCTATGGCCGGGTGGTTAAGGTGGCTGGATCCCACATAGCCTACTACATGGTTTGAGTCCCATGCTGAGTGCATGCCCCAAAATCCCCAAAAGAAGGGAGAAATGTAAGACAAGGGATTGCAGTGTGACCATGACTTATGGGGCATGCTTTCTGGCTTTCTCTCTATCGCTGTCTCTGTCTCTCTCCAGTGAGCATGTGCACTCTAAGGCAAAAAAAAAAAAAAAAAGGGACAACATGACAGTACCTCCTTGGTATACTACAGATGCTTAGTTGAATGCTTATCAGGGGGGAAGTTCCCAATGAACATTAGTCATGATAAATTGCAGTGGGCCTGCTGTCATCTGCTTGTCATTTTATGAAATTAACATTCATTCAGTTAAGTGCTGCTGTTTGTCATTAAATAGTCACAGAAAACAGACAAACAAAATGTTTGATGGACAATTTTCATCATCCCATTTTATAGATGAAGACGTTGAGGTCCAGGGAGTTTCACTGACTTTTTAGAAGTCGCACAATTAAGAAATGACAGAAGTGGGACTGACACCCAGTTTTCTTGACTGAAGATCCAGGACTCATGCCATGACACCCCAGCTGCTTGGCTCTTGGTAGCATTTGGGTCCCTGCTGCCATCAGTCCCCTTCACGTCAGTGCCGGCCCTGGAAGTTGGCGGTGCAACCTGTCTGTGGGGACCACTCTGAGCTCTTAGAGCTCCAGGCCCTCAGCTGCCAGTCGCCTGAGCACACTCATGTAATCTTAATGAACAATGTGCAAAGCCATTAAAAACTCAATTAGGACTTTCTTTTTACTGCCGACGTGAGGAAATGCAATCCTGAGGTGCTCATGTGTAAACACAATAGCCACCATCTGCTATGGAGAAGCGTTTTGCCTCCAAAAGGGGGATCTATGTTGCAGACACATCAATAACGGGGCGCTTATCAAGGCATTATTATGCACTAAGGGGAAAATGCAAAATTTATGGCCAGCCCGAGAGTACTTCCTGGTTTAATTCCACAATTTTCAGTGCTAAGTATAATAACTACGAAGAAACTAATGCTGTTTTATGTTCCTTATCACGTTAGTGGATTTTTTTTTTTAAGGGAAAAGAATGTATTTACTGTCTCCCTCTTTCTTGTTTCTGACTGATCTCAGCATAATGACAGGCTCATTTTTGATCTCCAGGAAACTGACAGCCCCGGAATGATATTAATTATGCCAACCTGTTGATCAAAGAGGGCCCCACTGAGCTGCTGATATATGAGGAGGGGCTTTTACTCCTGAACAATCTCTAGACAGGCAAGTCTATGCTCAACTCAGGCTTCCTTTCTTTCTGGAGGATGTAGCCAGACTTCCATAAGGAGAGCTAAATGTGGAGGGGACTGTTGGTGGCTGGTCCCACCTCCCCTAAGAAACTGCACTTGTGTGGTTGGATGCCAGAGTTTCTTGCTTCTGTACCTTGGCATATGCTGTTCTCTCCATTTCAAATGCCCTCCCAGATTACCACCTGGGGTTACTGCTCTTAATGATGTCCCTATTTAAAATGTTTCCCATCTTAGCCCCTTGAATAAAGGGACTTGTCAGAAACAGGAGCCCTACTGGAGTGCCAAAACAATGATGATAGTGCTGCCTGTGGCAGTAAACTCCAAAGTTTCCGTAGTGTGGTAACCCAGTAATAGTTTATTCTTTTTTTACATAAAGCCTAGAGTGAATGTTCCAAATAGGTAGTGGCCTTGGTCATGGTCATGGTCATTTAGGGAACTTGGCTTTTTTTTACTGTGACTCTACCCTCCCTTAGGCTCTTGAAATCCTCAACATTCAGCAGGTAGATGCGAAAAGAAAATGGATCAGTGATTCTCACACCTTAAAGTAAAAACAGATCACCAGGATATCTTGATAAAATGCAGATTTGGATTCAGTAAGCCTGTGGTGGGCCTTAGCTTATTTCTCTTAAGCTCCCCACTGATGCTAGGGCTGCTAGTCCAAGGACCATAGTTTGAGACAAAAGATAGTGGAATTTGGAGGTTTAGGGGTGGAGATTGAGGTGACCTATATGAGCTAGACTGGAAGTGCCACACATCATAATTTTACTCTTTTGACTAGAACTTAGTTGTATATAGGAATCCTGGGGAATATAGTCCAATTATGTGCCCAGAAGAACCAGGTTTGCTCATCAGGTAACAATTTCATTCTAGTAGTTCCCTCTTATCCACAAGGGTGTGTTCCAGGACCCCCCAGTAGATGCCTGAAAGTGCAGGTAGTACCAAACCCTATATATGTCATGTATTTTCAATCCGATAACCAAGACAGCTACTAAGTGATGAACAAATAACATATTCAGTGTGGATACATTGGACAAAGGGATGATTCATGGCCCTTGGTGGAATGGAGCCATGCCACTCAATAGTCCACAATCTAAAACTTATAAATTGTTTACTTCTAGTATTTTCCATTGGTTATTTTTGGAGTGTGGTTGACTATGGAGAACTGACACTTGTGGAAAGGAAAACTGTGGATTAAGGGAAACTACTGTACCTGGAAATTTGATGGAGGGCCAAATACTGTCACCAGCTCTGCTCCAGGGAAATAGCAGTGTTCTTTATCCATAGTCATGGGAACAGCAAAACAGAGAGTTGTCCTTAGCCTCCTGGGAATAGATAGATGGATGTTCTATAGTTGAGCATAAAGCCATGTGGAGCAGAGTAAACTCCATCTCCTCAGTGAACCTGCCCTGCTACTGAAGCTAGGATGAAAAGAAGAGAGAACATGAGCTGGTAGGAGAGAAACTTGCCACACTGCTGTGGATTGTAAGAAGCTGAGGATACATGTGCACTGGTGTGAACTAGGAGGAGAGCAGGTGTTGAAATGTCCATCATGGGATTCACAGTGGGGAGAGCCAGATGTTCCTTGTTTCTCAGGCAGAGGCAGGGACATGTGTCACTCCTCATGGCAGGGGCAGTTACCCAACCTTTGTGGTGGTTGCTCGTAGGTCCTAGGAAACCCTGGGATGCTGTGGGGATACAGGCGTACAGGCAGATAAGAGCATGAATGCTGGCCCACTCTTCTCTGAGCCTCAGTTTCTCTCCCTATAATGGGTCTTTGCTGCCTCACTGGGAGGTTTTGATAATTAGGTCGCATCTTGTTGGGAGATATCTCTCCACTCATTCTGTATGTTACTTTTAGGACATAAACTCGGAAACTTTACTGTCCTGGATAACACTGACAAAAACTGTTCTATTTCCAGTGACTTCTACCCCAAGAAGTGGGAGAATTTTTGGACTGGTGGGATGGCTAAACTCTAACAGCCACTAGTTCAGGTTTCTCTGTCCTTGTCATTGTGCTCCATGTTGGCTACTTTTTAGTATACACACACCCAATTGCCTGGAGTCGGGGGTCCCCAGTGCCTGGACCACTGACTAGAGCTTGTCCATGACCTTTTGGCCCCCTCCCCTAAGAACTCCCTCCTAGGCAGCAGTGGGGGGGGGTGGCTGGCAGGTGGCAGGTGAGTGAGTGAGGCTTCATCTGTGTTTGTAGCCACTCTCCATTACTCAGTTGCCACCTCAGCTCTGTCTCCTGTCAGGTCAACAGCACTATTGATTATTATGAGAGTGCAAACTCTATTGTTGTGTGATTATTTCACTGTATATTGTCCTGTGGTAGTGGCAGAAATGGGATGCACAATAGACATGGTGTGCTTGGGTCATCCTGAGATCACCCTGCCTCAGATGTTCATGGAGAGATTGTCTTCCATGAGGTGGGTGCCAGAAAGGTTGGGGACTGCTGCCCTAAGTGATCATGTCACTAGGCCTGGTCCTAGGAACCTGGGAAGAGTCAGTGGGTGGGATTCATCCAGCTGCTCTGCATGCCAGTTTAGGGAAGAAGATGCAGGAAGCTTAATTCAAGTCTTCATTACTTTTTCTAATACAACTTTGTGTGTAATAAAGTGGAAGTTTTGACCTCTGTCTCCTGTGTCTTTTTAAAAATTCAGTCAGAACCCAGACGAATAATACTCTATAGAACCCCAAGAAAACAGTGGACATCCCAATACTTATTAACTGGCTATCGTTTGTCTTTCTGGTATTAAGGTGGAAGAATGAGATGACTTGGAATTATTGAAGTAGCTCATCTTTGCTGAGGATAAGTAGTCTTAAGGTTTCATTTTGAATCGAAGTTTGTAGTGGTTAAAATCAGATTTCAAAGCAACAGTGATTTTCTAAGTGGAAATATTCATCCCAGAACTACCTGAGTTTATCTACTGTGTTTTATGATGCTCTTTATTTCATAGACTCATAGGACTCTTAAGTCACAGAGTTCAGCCCTCCTAGCTGATTGTGGAATTTCCATAGATATCTCTTTCATTTGTCCAGGCTGTTTAGCCACCTGCAGTGAAGGGAAACTCATTTGTCTCTGGATAGTCGATCCCATTTTGCACCAGCTGGATTTATTAGAAAATCCTTTGCACAGTGAGGTGAAATGTGCCTCCTTGTGGTTTCTTTTGTGAATCTGCCCTTTCAGGCAACTTTATCAATTAGCTATTGCCACAATAATGCTGCATAACAAACCAAGAGGAAATCCAGTGGCAAACAACAATACACCTTTATTCTCACACTTGTGAGTTTGTGCATAAATTTTGAATTGACTGATCTATCCTGGAATGTTGGCCACATGGCCATTCTTTTAGCTGCAGGGGTGGCATGGCTTGGTTCTTCATTATCAGTTGAGCTCAGGTCTCCTCCATGTGTGCTTATCTTCATCCCAATTTAAAAGGGGCAGTAGCTACCTGGGGCACATTCTCCTCATGAAACGGTGATAGTATAAGAGGCAAGCACATTTTAAGTTTTTGCTTGAATCATTCTGCTAGCATCCTGTTGACAAGACAAGTCATGGTAGAGCCCAGAGTTAAGGGATGAGGACAGACTGCTTTTCTTGGGAGGAACTGCAAAGTGCATGGCAAAGGACATGGGTCCAGGTGGGAGCACCCATTCAATCTATTTAAGTGACTTAAAAGAGAATCACTTCCTTTCTATTAGACAGCCTTTTAAAAAAAAAAGTTTTATTTCATTTTATTAATCATTATTACTATTATTTTAGTTTGAACAGAGAGAGAGAGAGACAGAGACAGAGAGAGAGAGGCAAAGTGAGAAAGCAAGCCACTAGGCCTGGGACTTGAACCATGGCCTTGTGAGAATCCAGTGGACTTAACCACCATGCCACCTGCTGGCCCTGAGACAGCTTTTTTAATGCTTGGAAATAGTAGTTATGCTTTCTGCAAATACTAATTATAACATAAACTTTGAAGTTAGAGAGAAGTTGGGTCCTTCCTTCCCTGATCAAGTGGTCTACGGTAAGTCATTCAATCTTTAAGTAAAACAAAAATCCTCTCTCTCTCTCTCTGAATCAATCTGAAAATAAAATGGAATAGTGTATAAATAAGACATCTAATATCAGCACTGGTCCCCTGTAAGTGCTTAGCAAGTGCAATTTGCCTTCCATTCCTCCTTAACATTGTCTAATTGGTCCTCACATTTCTTCAGGGTCTTCCTTGCTTGCTTCAATATTTTCTACTTATATATGTTTACCTTTAGTACATGGTTCTCTGTACTGATTGCAAGACTCTACGTATGATATGCTGGAATACTCACACCTCTGATATTGTAGAAGTTATGCCTCCATTGAAACAGCCCATGCTTGCATGAGGTTATAGTTCATCTTCTTAAGCTAAATTCTTGAGCTTTTAATTCCATGCTTTCTTCAGGAGCCGCTGGTGTAATATTTCAGCTGTGTCTATAGATCATCTCCTTTGTAGAAAGGCTTCATACATGCTACCATTCTGTAATGGTAACCTTGTTTCCAATTACAGAAGGAGATACTCAGGTCAAGAGAGAGGATGGGCTTCCCCAGGTCAACCAGACACTACTAGAGTGACTTGATCACTGGCTAGTCCTCTAGCCACCATGTTTTTTGGGTGTAACTAATTTTCATAAGGATTTTATTTTTCTCTCCTTGTCTCCACTTCCTGTCCTTCTTGTCTCCAGGGTCCTTTATGATGGTGAACAGCTCCGGAAGAGCCTCTGGCCAGAAAGCCCACCTTCTTCTACCTACCCTAAAGGAGAATGACACCCATTGTATCGATTTCCATTACTACTTCTCCAGCCGTGACAGGTCCAGCCCAGGGGCCTTGAATGTTTATGTGAAGGTGAACGGTGGGCCCCAGGGGAATCCTGTCTGGAACGTGTCTGGAGTCGTCACTGAGGGCTGGGTGAAAGCAGAGCTTGCCATCAGCACCTTCTGGCCACATTTCTATCAGGTATGGCATTTTAACCTGTTTTCTGTTTTTGTTTTTTAAGAGTTTTTATTTGTTTGTTTGTTTGTTATAGGGCATGAGTGCTTGCTGGAGAGACAGAGAGAGACAGAGAGGGAAAAAGTGAGAAATCACCTCCCAGGGAGTATGACCATTCCACAATCCCTTCTTCTCCACTCTCCTTTAGGGATTTTGGGCACACACACCCACATGCACACACACACACCTGGCATGAGTTTCAAGAATCTGGGTCCAGAACTCAAACCATGGTCACGCATGTGGGAGTTCAACGCCTTAACTGCTATGCTACCTCATGGCCTCACCATGGCTGGGATTTAAAAAAAAAAATAGTTTACCTCATATACCTCTTGCCCTCCCTGTCTTCATTAGGTCTAGAAAGGACTTTCTTTATTCACTCATCCAAATCATGCTTACTGAGTCTCTCCTCCTAGTCAGGCCCTACGGATATGGAGGTGATTCAACAGAGCACTTTACTCTTCAGAAATCATCATTTGGAGGAGGAGACTCATACCTAATAATTACAGTACAGCAGGATGCATGTGGCTCTCTATGATGCTAAAGGAAATAGCTACTGAGGTTGATTTATAAAATAAATGTTTACAACAGCAAAATGAGAGATATGCTTTTACTATCCCAATCTCGAAAAGATTGAGGTTCAGAGAAATGAGATAAGCAGTCAAAGATCACCCCTAGGAAGAAGGTGTTTGGTGGGGAAAGCAAGTAGGGTGGTTTCTAAGAAGAGATGACAGGATGAATCTTGAAGGATGAATAAAAATGTATTGGAAAAGACACTTGGGTTTTCAGGGACAGTGTGTGATGGGCCAGAGGACAGAGTGAGAAATAAAACAGATTTTGGAAAGTCTAAGTCGTTTAGGGTATGTTAAAAAGGGGATATACAAGGAGACGAGCCTGTGAGGACAAGTAGGTCATTGGGGTCTTTGAAAGCCAGGCTAAGGAGATGGAATTTATTCTCTAATCTGGAGTAGTAACGTCTGGTCTGGAGAAGGGCTACTTTCCTCACAGACTCTTTGTGAGCCAGTACTTTTATAAACCACACACAAAAACTGTCACAGCAAAGCCAAATTGCTGTAACAGTTTCTAAATACCTCCGTTGCTCAGAGTGTCCCTGTTATCACACTGTGACTGATGGCAAGAGCACAGACTAGCACCAGTCCGTGGAGCATGCTTGGAAGAACATGGCTCCAGGTCATTTTAGCTTGCACAGTTAAAAAAATTTTTTTTTAAAGGACTTTATTGAGATAACAATTTATGTGTTATAAAATTCTTTTATCTTTTTAAAGTTTTTGCTAGGGTTTGTATGCTTATGATAGAGAGAGAGAGATGGTGAGAAAGGGAGAGAAAGGGAAAGTAAGAAATCACCCCCCAGGAGGCATGGCCATGCTGCAGTCCCTTCCCCTCTATTTTCCTCTGAGGATTTGGGCATACACACACATGTGCCTGGTGTGTTTTTCAAGTCACTGGGTCTGGGACTTGAACCATGCATTTGGCCTTGTGGGGATCCAGCTGCCTTAACCTCTATGCCATCTGCTGGCCCCTAGAGTCCACTTTTAATTTTTTTTTTTTTTCCCATGAGAGAAAGTGATAGAAAGAGAAATCCCTGACAGGATCTGTCAGGGTGATCCTATGCCTAGCCTCCACCAGCCTGGATCATGGGCCTGTGTGTGCACACCTGGCATGCACAGGAAGGCCTTGGGACACGAACCAGGAACTTTGCCTTATGACCTTAGCATTATGCTGCATCACCACAGCTGGCCAGAATCCACTTAAATTAAGTGTGCAATTCAGTGCTTTTTAGTAAACCTACTGAGTTATGTAACAATTGCCATAAACTGGTTTGAGAATATTTCCATCACTGTATTGAGATCTCTGAGGCCAGCCAGTGGTATGGTACTTAAGGCAGCTAGGTCCCACATGGCAGACTGCACAACTTGAGTCCTGGTCCTGAAAGTCCTGGTGGCTTGAAAAATATGCAAACTGTGTGTGCACACGTACAAAATGTCAAAAGGAGGGAGAGATGGAGGATAAGGGATTGCAACGTATCCATCCCTCATGTAGAGTGCTTTCTCAGTTTTCTTCTTTTTCTGTCTCTCTCTCTCTCTGAGAGCACCCACTCTCTGGCAAACACTTAAAAAAGTAAAAAAGATAAAATTCCTGGTGCCCATTTTCTGTCAATCTGCATTCCCACAGTTGAAAGGTTTTAAGTAAGAAGGTGACATAGTCAGATATGCATTTTGGAGAAATTTCTCTAGCATCTGCACAGAAGGTGGACATGAGGAGAGCAAGACTAATGGTGGGAGTCTTCTTAGAATCCTCTCGTTCAGTGTCCACGATACAGTTCTTTCCTATTTTAGTATTAGAAATATATTTATTTATCTACATCACTTGTTAGGTTTATATAATAAAATAATTCAAGTTTTATTTCCTCATTGCATTGGCAACTAGAAATCAGAATGTAATATTTAGTTACTTTTAATACTTAGTTGGGGCCGGCAGGTAGCATGGTGTTTAAGGGCACTGGACTCCCACATGGCCAACCACAGTTCAAGTCCCAGGCCTGGTGGCTTGCTTTCTCATTTTCCACCTCTGTTTCTCTCCCACTTTGTCCCTATCTGGCCAAATTAAAATAAAATAAATAAAGTGAAATAAAATAATTCTTAAAAAAAATACTTACCCTAGATGCTTGTCATATATATTTCCATTTTATACTCAATAGCTTGTGATTTCTATTTAGAATAATTTTCTTGTCCTTTGTTACACATTCATGGCATTCCTTTTAGATGTAGGGGAGAGAAGATGATGAGCTAATGGTAGTAATATAAGATGATGATAATACCCACCATTTTTTCAGTATTTATCATCTTCCAGACAAGCTACAAAATTTTATACACAATAACTTGTTTAATCTTCACAGTGATCCTTAGAGGCACGTGCTGTTATACCCATTTTATAGATGATAAAACAGACTCAGAAATAATAAGAAATAACCAAAATTCACATGGAGGTAGAGCCTTATTTTCTGCCTGTTCTGTTGGTTTTTTTTGTTTGTTTGTTTTGTTTTTTGAGAGGTTTTTGCGATAGGGCGTGTGCGCTTGCCAGACAGACAGAGAGACAGAAAGCGAGAAAACACCCCCCAGGGAGCATGGCCACACCCCAATCCCTTCTCCTCCATTCTGTTCTTGGGATCTTGGGCACACATGCACATGCGCCCGGTGTTGAGTTTTAAGTCACTGGGTCCGGGGCTTGAACCGTGGTCCACTACATGGGAGTCCAGTGAGATAGCCATTATGCTAATTGCTGGTCCCTGCCCATTCTGTATGATCCCACAGTCTAATCTAGTATTATCTATTATATTAGGTCGTTGGGGAAGTTCTGATGTGTTTTTCTGTGTAAAACTGCATCATAATTTTCCCGACAACCCATTTATATACAATGTGAGCCACATATGTCATTGATAAATTTTAGTAGACCTAAAAGTAAAAAGAAACTGGTCAAATTACTTTTCCTTTTTCAGTTTTTTGTATGATACATGTGCTTGCTGGACAGAGAAAGAGAGAGAGACAGAGAGAGAGACAGAGACAGATAGACAGACAGAGACAGAAAGAGAGAGAAGTGAGAATTCACTCCCCCCACCCCGGGCCCCGTGAGGGCATGGCCATGCCATAATCCCTTCTCCTCCTGGGATTTTGGGCATGCACGCACATATGCACAGCATGATTTTCAAGCCACCAGGTCTGAGACTCAAACTGGGCAGTTGGCCCTGTGAGCTCCAGTGCTTTAGCCACCATGTTACCAGCTGAGTTTTTAAGCCATATTTTACTTACCCCAGTATCCAAAATATTATCACTTCAATATGGAATCAATTTAAACAATTATTAGTGAGATGTTTCCATTCTTTCTTAATAAGTCTTCACAACCCAGTGGATATTTCATTCACAGCAAGTTTTAATACAAGTGCTACATTTTTACTGGCAGTCATGATCTGTATTTGCATTTTATGAAATATGAAGATTAGATTTTATGAAGTTTAGACTTTTCTAAAAAAAAAAAAAGATTAATATACGAAAGTTGTTCCAAACATACTTAAATTTTTTTGATTACTGAATCAAGTATCAGGTTTTAAATTTGAATTTGAAATAATTAAAATGGAATAAAATAAAAGAAAATGAGCTTTTTGCTAACCACATTTCAGTTGTGACACATGACTAGTTGCTTATATATTAAATGGCATAGATTGAAATGGGTTTTTCTTTTAATTTGCTATGGGGCACATGCATTAGCTGAAGAGAGATTGGGAACAGGGAAAGTGAGGAGGCATCCCCCATGTGGGAGAGCATGCCATAGTCTCTTCTTTTTCATTCTCCTCTTGGGATTTCTATGCACATATGCACACATGTCTGAAGCATTTCTCAAGCCACTGGCTTCAGGACTTGAACTGCACAGCTGGCCATAAGGGAGTCAGCCTCGCCACCCACCATGACACTGGGCTGGCCCCAGACTGGCACCTTTTTTTTTTTTTTTTTGAGGTTTTTGCTTTAGGATGCGTGCACTCTCCAGAGAAAAAGACAGTGAGAGGGAAAATGAGGAATCCCCAGTGTGGATGGCCATGCTACAGTTCTTTCCTCTTCATTCTCCTCTTGGGATCTTGGGCACGCATGCACACACACCCTATGTGATTTTCAAGCCACTGGGTCTAGGACTTGATCCACAGCCAACCATATGGGAGTCCAGTGTTGTAACTGCTACAACATCTGCTGACCTCCAGATTGAAACTTTTTTTTTTTAATTTATTTGTTTATGTTCATTCACTGTACATCATTACAGCATACAAGATGATATTTTCCATCCAGAGTATACTGTATATTGTCTCCATCAAGCACATCAACATACATGTTATTGTCAACAAATAGTTTTCCATTTCTTGTTTCCTGTATGTTTTGCTTCCCCCCACCCCCATCCTTGATTCCCTATCTCTTACCCTCAGCTTCACAGTTTTTTTCAGTAGGCTCTCAAAAGGGTGGGTCACTTCTGGTACTCCTAACCCCCGTCAGAATGGCAAAGATTAAGAATATAAGAAATGGGAAGTGTTGGCGGGGATGTGGTGCATATCAATGTTTATTGCAACATTATTCACAATTGCCAAGACATGGAACCAACCTAAATGTCCACAAACTGATGAATGGATTGGAAAAGTGTGGTATATATACTCTATGGAATACTACCCAGCCATAAAAAATAACAAGACCCTGGCATTTGATAGAAAGTGGTCAGATATGGAGGATCTATTGCTGAGTGAAGTAAGCCAGGCTATGAAAGAAAGATATTGTATGTATCCACTCAATATATACCGACTATCCGCACTCTATGATAGAGAGCGAAATACTGGAGGACATAAAAGCAGTGAAGGTACTTAACGAGATTAGGACAGTGTGGAATGGGGGAGGTGAGGAGAAGAGGATAGAGAAAGATAGCAAGAGAACAATAGAGAGGCAGGACGTTAGTGAGAAACAGATATGGCTTATTACCTATTGGTGATGACACGTATAGTATTCTCAACTGGATTGATCTGAGAAGTATTTCATGATGGGTAAAGTCTTTTTACAAGCAAAATGAGAAATAGTGATCGACTGTTTTAAAAAATAATTAGAATAATAATAATAATGATTGGGAAAATCATAGAAAAGATATTGAATGTTGAAGCGGGGAGATTAATGTCTCTGTACTGACTGACATGCATGGCATTCCCTTTTGAAAAAGCAATGTAATACACTGTAAAATTATATGTAATCCAATGTAATATAAAAAAGATTATGATGATAATAAAAATAAAAACTAAAAACTAAAAACAAAACAAAAAGAACAGTGTGATACAAAAACCTGGCTCTCGGAAGGGACCTGGCCTTCATAGTGTTGGTTCTGCTAGTTTTCATGCTCCATTACTGGGAATTGTGCAGCTGCCTCCTTTAGTCTCTGAATCTGGTCTGAGGGCCTGAGGGCATTTTTAAATTTATTTTTATTTTTATTTTTTTTTATAGTTTAGAGCACTTGTGCTCGCAGGACAGAGACAGAGACAGTGAGAGAGAAGGTAAGAAATCACCCCTCTGGGGAGATGGCCATGCCTCAATTCCTTCTTCTCCATTTTCCTCCTGGGATCTTGAACAGGCACACACATGCATCCATTATGATTTTCAAGCTACCAGATCTGGGACTCACACTGCAGTCGGCCATGTGGAGTCCAGTATAATAACCACTTTGCCACTAACCTGAAGGTCTTAAGATTTACATTTTGGAGCCTTTTTCAGGAGGCTTAAAGGAGTGGATAATACTATAACATATTTGCCCAGCAGAAACTGTGAATTAGTTTAAGTTAGCCTGGCCACCATGGAGGCTGTAAAGAGCTTAGAAGAGGGGAGGAGTCTAAATAGTCATGCATAGGACCACATTTCCTTTGATTCTCCCCCTCCTCATCTCCTCTGATCATCTATGGAGTGGCCAAGAAGCAGAGACAGATGTAAGGGAAGGTAGAAGGGAAGTGGAAAAGGAGGAGGAACTGAGAAAGAAAAATGAAAAAAAAAAAATCCTTGAAAGTACTCATTTTAAGTTTGGTGAAGGTGGTAGCACAGTTACACACCTGTTTTCGCAGACTACTGCTCTGTCACTCACTCAGCTTACTCATCTATTTGTCAGTCGCATAGCAGGTGTCCTGTCTGAGCCTGGCAGATGCCAGATGTCCATGATGTAGAGGTGAGTCAGGCAGAGTCTGGCCTTGTGGGTGTAATCGTTCTGCACCAGATCAAGCCCCTGCTCCCTTCTTTAGAACAACAATAACCTGCCAATGAAAGACGCTAAAAGAAAAATCCTTTGATTTTAGCATGTGGGTCACTAACAGTGTGATGTATTTTATCCTAGAAGTTTTGAGACAAATAACATATCGCTGGCCTCATTACTTCTGTGTCTTTTCCCTTTGTGTAGTATGCTTCACTAGTACCAGGTCTGCAAACATTTATCTAAAACTCATGGTGTCAGATATGTTTTAGAATTCAGAATATTTGGAATTGAGCAGTTAATATATTTGCATATAGCGTATGTTTTATAGTACCCCTAGAAGCTTGGAGGCAACATCTCATAATCAAATATACTAATCTTCCTACAGCAAAACTTACACATGTTCACCTGAGTGGGATAAATACAGACCATAAATAGTGTCAGGCCAGTTCAGCTCAGCTCAGCTTAGCTTGGGTTTTACTACTGAGTTACTTTATGTAATACTTAGGAGAAATACCTTGTTTTTGGAAATTTCTGCTTTTCAAGAGTGCATTAAGGACGGGCATAACCTTATATTCTCTGCCTGTGCAAGTATGTAAATATGGGGAGAAGTGTTCATCTGTACATCTTGGAAGAGTCCCTTCTGTATGACTCACAGGGCAGGTGTTGTAGTACATTTGTTCCCTGGGATTCTCTGTGGTGAGGGGTGATGTGGTTCAGGTCATGACATCGTGGCAAAGCTCCATGGTGTCTACCCTTAAGACAGACTCACAGTCAAGTGGGGGTTCTGAGGAGCCAGAGAGAAACCTGTTTGTTGGTGTTTATTACTGTCTCCCCTCTCAGTTTGACCTTGGTCCTCTTTTTTTGTCATGTGACCACCTTACTCTCTCGAGAGTATTCTAGAAATAGGTGGCCCTAGAGCTCAGTTTGTCTGGGATAGCCCTGGTTTATGCTCAGCTTGGTGAAACTGTTGTGAGCATCTGTTCTGTAATGCGCCCCAGTTTGGATGACAACATCTACAGTCTCCTTATCCGTAGAGATTTATAGAATGTTTATTGGCACATGTAGCTTTGGTTCATCCTCATTTGTAGATCAGGCAAATGTTTTCTGTAAAGGGCCAGGCTGAGAATATTTTAGTCTTTGGGGGCCATACAGTCTCTGTTGAAATCACTGAACTCTGCCGTTATACTGCGAAAGCAGCCATATGTAAATGCATGGGCATAGCTATGTGCCAATACAACTTTATAGACAAAAAAAAAATAGGCCAGAATTGACCTACAGGCCGAAATTTGCTGAACTTCAATATAGATGATAAACCTGGGGTCCAGAGATAATGTAGTTTAAGAGCATACAGTAACTGATAGGCAAATTCAGGAATGGAGCCCAAGTACTCTGGTCCCTGGGTTGTCACCACTGTGTCACTGAGTGTAAATATCATGTGACTCTATAAGCCACGGACACATCCATAGAGGCCTTAGGGTTCTAATTAGAAACTCTTTGTCTAGAGCCTGATGCAAGTGGGTACAGGATGGGGCCACAAGATGAAATCCAATAAGGAGGAAAATTAACCCAAAAGGGGGATAGTCCCTCTATTTGCCATACTCGTTGATGGGCTATAGAAGGAAAAAAGAAATTCCTTGAGTGCCTCCTATGTCCCAGCCCTATGGGAAGTGTGAGCACTGTGTCTCTCATTTATCTGTAATTTACTGTATTAAATAGCAACGTCTCGTAGTTTTGAGAGTAGGGGACATTACCGGCAAATTAGAGTTCCCATGATTCTGAGTATGTCCTCTGGCTCCAAGCTCAGTACCTCGCCCAGGGAAAATTGCGTGCTCATTCTGAGAATCTTCCGCTCCCTAGCTGTGTAATGTTAGCAGAATCCTGTCATTATTCCGAATCACAGTTCTCTAATTAGTAAAATGGAGAGGGTAGTAGGTACAAAGAAGAGTTCTTTAGCAGATTGAATTATTAATAGGTAACACGTATAGAGCATCATGTCAGCTTTGCAGTGGGCCTCAGCAATTGAAGGAAGAAAGGAAGGGAGGTGGAGGAGAAGAAAAGGGAAGGACAGTGGAGGCCAAAACTGTTGTTTTGTCTGTCCTTGGTAACCTCCGTGCCTTCCTGTGATAAACAGCCTCATCTGGGAGAATGTTCTCATCTCTAACGTGTTGGCCATTATAGCACCATTACATTTCATCTGCTGAGAGCAGCAGTTGGAAAAGACTCGTGTCATAGGCACACACCCAGCCACTAATGGATACGCATGTGGCCAAAACACAGTGGAGTACACAGGCACAAGCACATACTTACGCATATGCTGAAACTCACAGCACACTTGGGTATGCACACGTAGGTACGGTGCCATGAAATAGGGGCATGTCAGGAAATTCAAAGGCTCTAGCAAACTGGGTTTTAAAATTCACCAGACTTTGAGCTCTGGTACTGCACATACGATTCTGTAGAGGAAACACAGTTTTGTTTTTCAGCGTTGCTGGGCTTCAGACTCGATGGTTTATGTATTAATTTATTAAAGTCATATTTTATAGTCATAAAATTGACTCTTGGATCTATAATCACAGAAATTTCATCTTTCTTGTTAGTGGGCTTTCTGGCACCAGGCCTTCTGCAAGGGCCTGGGTGAGAATGTGCCTCTGTAGCCCCTCCCCCGCACCTGCCTGCTCTCTGAAAGCAGGCACTTATTAAATACCTGTTAAGCCCTGTGTGTCAGATCCTGTCCCTTTCCAGGAGATATTAATTCTATTTTATATTTTTAATGATTCTGAACTTTTCAATCCTAAAATTAAAAAAAAATAATAAAATAACTCTTATTAATACTGTAGCACCTGCTTGCTCTATTCTCCCTCACCTGCCTAGGTAAAATTACCTTTTGTTCAGCACTTATAATTGCTATGTAGAACTATGAAATTAGGACTCACCTGAGTTTAATTCAGCTGGACTTGAAATTCAGTTCTTTTCTCAGGAATTTCCCTGGTGTCTAGCACTCTGTGGGTTTAATAACTTCACTTACAATTCAGGAAGGTTCATCACAGCCAGGGGGCTGTTCTTCACCCTTGGGGCTCCATGCCATCTCCTCTCTCTTCCATTCCATTCCTGTGTACAAACAGCAAATCGCCCTCCTTGTCTTCTACAGGCTTTCTTGGGCTTGTGTGGGGAGAGAGTCTCTCTTAATTTTACTCTAAGCGATCCTTCCCCATGAAACTGTATATGGTCCTCTTCCTAAGAGAAATTCTGATGAGCACACATTTTTCTCTTATCCTTTAAGAAAATGTGTGAAGCCCCTTAAATTTTTTTGCTCTACAGATTTTCTGCTCAAGGACTACAGAAGGTGAGGATAAAATACTAGATCCTAGGCCAGTCTTGTAGTGCAGTGGTTAAGCCCTGTGCATGGAGAACTGGGTCACACATAATGGACTGCAGTTCAAATCATGGCCCTGGTGGCATGAAAAACACAGTGGGCACATGTCTCTGGGTGCCCCAAATCCTGATGGAATGGAGAAATGGAGGAAAATGGATTGTGGCATGACCACACCCCACTGGGGGGAGTGCTTTCATCTTTCTCTTTCTCTCTTTCTGGCTAGTGCATGTGCCCTCTGGCAATAAACAACAATGAAAAGCCTCACCATGTTCCTTTAATCATGGCCTGAGATATCCACATCCTCCCCCATGTGGGCACAAAACCTGCTTTTTTGAGGGGCTGAGCATGACTCATCTCTGAGTCTCTCAAGTGAAATTACTTCCTGACTTTGCACAGTTCCTTGTGCACACAGACCGGTGCACACTTTCTGTGTATTTGCCCACCATCTGCACCAAGAGGTCTCTAATTAGGCTGCTGGGGCAGGATCGTGGGCAGGAGGTCCACATGACAGCCATGGGGTTGGGAAATGTTCTACAGAGAAGTTGGCATTCTGAGTTGAAGCCTTCTACTCCAGCCTCCAGGTACTGACAGGACCACTGAGAGTGCATGGCCTATTTCAGTCTCCCACTCTTACCCTCCTGCTCCTATACACAGATAACACTAGAATGGTCTCTTGACTTCTTTGCTCACTCTTCTGACTTTTCTGTCTTTGACTTTCATTTTTCAAGGGCTTTGATTTGAGATTCCTGGTGAGTGTGTGTGACCAAAGATGACAATTCTTCCCCACAGAATACCTGGGCAGGTCTTTCAATCTCACAGGGTCCAAGCATCATCCTTTCCCTTGTGTCTTTCCCCAGGAACTAGAGCTGGCCAGGTCTTGGGTGGAGACTTTTTGTGATCAAGACCCTCACATCAGAAACATATTGATAGGGCGATCATTTCTACCCAAGACTGCCAGTATCTTCTGGGATACCTTTTGGTCATCCACTATATCATTTTAAAAAATGTACATACATAGATGAATATCATTCCTACTTCATCTCTTATGAATTACCTGTTGAAATCATCCAGTTTTCTTTTGAAGGGCTTATTTATTTCTCCTTTTGAGTCTCAAGACTTGTTTTAGACACAAAATAGGATTATGTTTCTTTTTTGCTGACATGTATGTCATGCACATCTTTCTCAGCTTGTCACTTGACTTTTAAATTTGTTTCAGACTTTTAACATACAACACATACTTGGGTGTGGTAGTTATTAAGAATATATTACATAACTATAAAGAGATTGAAAATAGACCCAAACTTATACAATTTTCTTTTCTTCAGAATTTGTTATACTATAGCCTCATATATGATCTTTTTGTGAATTCATGATCATTTGAATGGAACTCTTGTTTTTTCTTTAGTCATTAACACATATCTAGTAAATATTGTTACTTATATTTGTACTTTATATCTTTTTTCCTATTTGATTAATCAGAGTCCAAGATGTGGATTAAAATCTTCAAGTGTTCTTATTTTCTGTTTTTTTTTTTTTTTTTTTTTTCCTTTTGAGTCTCTTACTTTATTCTTTTGTTTTAAGGACAATTTAATTAGATATTTTGAGTCTCTTACTTTATTCTTTTGTTTTATGGATAATTTAATTAGGTCACTGGAAAAGTCATGACACATTTTTCTGTTTTTCTATGCAAAAATGAGTCATGACTTCTCTGACGATCCAATAGTTCACTTCATGGTTTTTAGTTTTCTTTTTAGAATTCTACTTTGATGCTTTTACATTGTCTTTGCAACAATTGTTTATGTTTGTTTGTAGTTTTCTTACTATTTTCTTGTTCAACTTGTTATTTTTAAGGTTACTGAGTCATTCTATTTTAGGTGCTTATGTAACAACATGCAATTAGACGTTGATTATTTAAACAATATGAGAGTTTGTCTCTGTTTTAACCCATTTATATTTATTGTCACAACAGAATTTTTTACTTTTGTCATTTTTATGACACTTTGAATGTTTTCAGCTATTTTTAAATGTATTTACTTTGTACATTCTAGTTTTTATAATAATATTTGTCTATAGACTTGAATTTTGTTTTTCTTTGATTATTTAAAAAAATAAAATGAGCCATATTCTATTTAAAGAGGTATAACATACTTCTTTTTTTAACTTTGTTTCTTACATGAGCAAGCTAGAGAGAGAGAAAGAGACAGAGACAGAAACAGAGACAAAGAGTCAGAGAAGTGGGCATCCTTGGCAAGGTTCTCATGCTGCAATCTATCCTCGTCTTCAGCCAGCCCTGGATCATGGGCATGCATGTGCCAGTGTGTTCAGGGAGGTATCTGGATGTGAACCCAGGACAGTTTCATTGTAGTCAGTCTCATAGAACATCACATTGCCACTGCACCACTGTCTGACCATGATTCCTTTATTATATTTTATGTATTTTTATTATAATCTTGTTTATGTTACATTGAATCACATATATCCTTACACTATATTACATTTCTTTTCTTTTTCTAGAAGGAATATCATGTTCAGTCAAGACAAAGACATTACTATCCACATCATCAAATAGCTTTTCATCATTTTTTTCCAAGTTGTTGTTATTATTATTATTATTATCATTATTTTTTAACGCTCAATCACTATATATCATTTTGCTTATAAAAAGAATTTACCCAACATGAAATACTTCTCAGACCAGTCCAGTTGAGAATACTATACATATTATCATCAACAGGTAATAAACCATTTCTGTGTCCCACTAATTATCATGCCTCTTTATTTATTCTCTTGCTATCCTTCTCTATATTCTTCCTTTCTCCCACCCTGTTCCTCACTGTCTTCAGTATCGGTAATTATTTTCTTTGCTTTTATGTTCTCCAATATAAAGTGCTGTTCATCATAAAGTGCTGATAGTCAGTATATATTAAATGGATACATACAATATCTTTCTTTCATATCCTGGCATGTTTCACTCAGGAATAGATCCTCCATATCTGACCACTTTTTATCAAATGCTAGGGTCTTTTTTTTCTTGGCTGAGTAATATTCCATAGAGAATGCCATGATTTCTTATAGAAAGGCCTTCTGTTGGGACCAGCAGTTAGCGTAATGTTTATGTCACTGGACTTCATGTAGTTGACCGTGGTTCAAGTCCTACACCCAGTGGCTTAAACTCACACCGGGCGCATGTGTGTATGTGCCCAAGATCCCAAGAAGAGAAAGGAGGAGAAGGGATTGTGGTGTGGCCATCCCCCCGGGGGGTGATTCCTTGCTTTCTGTCTCTCTATCTCTCTCTGTCTTTCTGGTGAGCGCACACACCCTATAGCAAAAACCTCTCCAAGAAAGAAAAAAAAAAGAAAAGAAGAAACAAAGAAAAAAAAGGAAAAAAAAAAAAAAGAAAGAAAGACCTTCTGTTAACTTTCCCGTCTGTGGGATGAGACATCTTTCACGTTTACATTTTGACAGACTTCACCCCTTCATCATGCTCAGTTTTAGTTAAGTCTTTTGAAGGACTCAGTTTTCTTATAAACCAAAATGAAGGTCCTTCTCATGCAGCTACTCCATGTTTGATGCAACTCTCATCCCCAGTCACTTCACATAATTTCTAGTAGCCACATGCTGTTTCATTAGATATTACCACCCAAGGAAGCTGCCTCTTCCCAGCCATTACCACCCTTTCTGCTGGTTCTCTGCTCACTTGTTTTAGCTGCTGGAGCTCCAGGTCCTACTGAGACTACTTACATTTGAATCCACTGACCTGGAGGGACCAGAGGGACCACAAAAAGGTGCACGTAGAGTTTGTTCTGTTGGTCTCATTACCCGCCTAACATTCCATCCACAGGCTTAAACTGAAGGGTTAAAGACAGGAGGCAGAAAGTAGCTTCAGAAGTTTCAAGGTGGTGGAGATGAAAAATGATGATCATTTGAATCAGAACAGTACCACTGATGTCCATCTGATTTTGACCTACAAAAAATGTTGCTGCTTGTGGCTCATCCTAATAACAGAGATGGGAAGGCATGGGCAGATTTGAGAAATGCTAATAAGGTAGAATCAAACAGAAAATGAAGGTAAAGGATGAGGCAGAAGGAAAATCCCAGCAGATGTCCAGGTCTCCAGCTTGGTTGCATCATAGTACTACCTACCGAGTTCTGTATTTTATAAAGCATAGTCCATGAGCAACAGAGAAGAGGTCTGAGAGGGAAGCTGCTCAAATCTGTTGCATACTGATTGCATATGAGGCATCAGTGTGTCTAGATAGAAACACAGAACTGTGAGCTACATGAATGAGACTAAAGTTTGGGACTGGCCTCATGGAAGACAATCCTTCCTCAGATGGGGGAGAGTGAGCTGGTCCCGGGGATGATCCAAGGGCATTGCATCTACTGTGTACCCCATTTCTACCACTACCGCACTGTACTATGCAATGAAACAATCACATAATACAGTTGACACTCCCATGAACCCAACACTACTGCAGATCCATCAGGAGGCAGAGCCCAAGAGACCATGCAAGTGATGGGGAGTGGCTGAAAACAGAAAGGAAGGAAGCTTTGCTGTTCACCTGCTGCCCACCCTCTGATGTGTGGCTCATGGACCAGCATCAGTTTGTGGCCAGCCCCCAAGAGGACATGGACTGGCACCAGTCTGAAGCCCAGGGATTGGGGACTCCAGGTGTAGGGTGAAGAGCTGGGCTTGGTTTGTGACTCAGTGGCCATGGAAGAGGAAGCTTATGCAGTAAAACGATGAACAGAGAAAGCCCACACTTGAAGAGTGGATGGAAAAGGTAAAGCACCTACGAATCAGTGGTAGAATAGTCCCAGATTTATGGCAGAAAACATGAGAGTGAAGTGTCATTAGAGCCTAAGCTGGGGAGTAATTCAGAGAGGGAGAAACCATGTACACTGATAATTTAGAAGATTGGGCATATAGTAATAAATAGAGTAAACATTTATTGAGAATGTGTCATGTGCCACACATTGTTCTCTGTAAGGCATTCACTCCCCCCTCTTTTTGATTTAATAGCTTTTTATTAACATAACAATGGTTATTATGTGATTTTTCAGGACATGAATACGATGTGAAACGATTAAATCAGAGTAATTAGTATACCCATCATCTCAACCATTTGTAGCATTATATACAGTAAGCTGTTAATCATGTTCTCCCCACTGTATTTCAATGGTTAAGTCCTTTAATCTGAAAAGTTACTCACTGAGATAGAAACCATCATTAAAGATAAAGAAACTGAGGTACAGAACACGAGGGTAACTCACCCAAGGTCACATGTTAGTAAGCAGCACAGTCAGGACTCAAATCCAGGCATTCTGATCCAGATCACAAGTTCTATAATGTCTTCCTTCTTCAAGTAAGATAAAGATTGAAAAGTATCATTAATTTAATAGGGGACCAGCAGATGTCATAATGATTACATTGCTGTATTCCCCTGTAGTTGACCTCAGTTTGATTCCTGTACCCAGCAGCTTAAAACGCACACCAGGCATGTATGCATGTGTGCCCAAAATCCTAAGAGGAAAATAGTGGAGAAGGAGTTGAGTGGCCATCCCTCACCCACCACCACCCCCGTAGGGGGGGAGTGATTTCTCGCTTTCTGTCTCTCTGTCTCTCCAGTGAGTGCATGTGCCCTATAGCAAAAATCTCTCTTAAAAACAAAATTACCAATTATATTACTAGTATCTGCCATGAGAGAAGTGTTGGGAGAAGTGTTGGGGATAGAATGTTGAAGTTATGCAGTGGCAAGTAAGACAGTGTTGAGAGTGAGTAAAGATAAAACTATTGAGAATTTTCAGTGTAATTGCAACATCTGGATAATACTAGAAAATAATTGCTAAAGGGCAGTTTTTAAAGATAGGAAAAGTCCAAGCATTCAAATAACTCAAGGTCAAGAGTCAAAGGGAGGGTTTAGAGATGTAGACTAAAGAGAGAAAACTGAGAAGAACCAAAAGGCTGGAACATGAAACACTAAGGGTCGGATGCCCCAGCATTCCTTGCAGAGAAGAGACAGTGATTGGGTGGATGTAGGTTAGGTCAGAAGTTAAAAGTTAAAAGACAATCTCTCTCCGCTATGGGTATCTGTTGATATTGAATGGGTGGATGTTGACATGGGGACATATTTATTAGTGGAGAAGGCAGATTTCAGATAAGTGTGGCAAAGTCGAGATAAAGGCACACACAAAAAAATGAGGCTTTGAGCAGGAATTGTATGGGTGATTAGTCAAGGTGGTGGAATGAACTTGTTGAGAAATCAGGGCAGGCATGTAGATTCTAGAAAAGGAGGGAGTGCAAGGTACCATGTGAGCATGAGGAACAGGTAAAAGAGGAATGCATTGAGAGAAGCCTTCAAAATAGGAGATTATATCAGAGTACAGGAAAATGAGCTTTCTAGTCTCTGGAGTTGAGAAGGCCAAGAATGAGTGTGATCAAGTAGGTTGGAGGAAAAGTCTCTTTGAGTTGTTGAGGTGAAGGGTATTTTCCATGTTGTCCACACAGATATTTGCATCTCCTGAGTGAAGGTAGTTGTTGAGTGACATTTAGAAAAGCTGTTTACTAAATTATAAAATCCTTATGAAAATAAGTGTTTAGGGTGGCAGTTAGACTTGAGAATTTAAAGGACTTGTTACCTTCTCTTCCTAGGTACCAAAATGTAGGTTGCTGCATATTTTTAAGAGGTCTTATTGAGAAGCTGGCAGGCGGCATGGTGGTTGAGGTGCTGGACTCCCACATGGCCAATCGCAGTTTCAGTCCCAGACCTGGTGGTTTGCTTTCTCTCTCTCTCTGTTTCTCTCTGGTCAAACTTAAAAAAAATAGTAATAATAAATAAAATTAAATAAATAATAATAAAAATAAAAGAGGTCTTATTGAGAAATTCAAATGGATTATCTTCCTTGGGAATGCAGAATCAAATCAGGGTCAACCCTCCTTCCTTAACTTGCTAGCTTCCAAGGAAGGTATCTCTCTCACTCTTCATATAAAAAGTCAAAATATTAGGAAGTGGTTCTTTTCTGTGCTTCACTGGCAACCACAAAGGGTAAGGTGCAGACTGGGGTCTCCAGGCCATGTTTGGATTGTTTTCCTTGCATCTAAACATTATTTCTGAAATCCATTAAAAATGTTCCATGTGGCTGACTCTTCTTTTGACGCTTTAAAGAGTGTGGCCTTTTTACCTTATTTTGAAAACCCAAGTTGGTCGTCAGTGTAGTGTTCTGTCCTAATGTGAAGTCTGTCTGGTTGATTCCGATGGGAGGCAGAAACACAAAGGGTCTTGGGTCTGGGCAGCTTCTTCTAATGAATGCCCTACAACTGCACCTGTGAAATTGACTCCCACCCTGTGTGTTGCAGGTGATATTTGAATCCGTCTCTTTGAAGGGTCATCCTGGCTACATCGCTGTGGACGAGGTCCGGGTCCTTGCTCATCCGTGCAGTAAGTCTATTCCCTCCTCGTAATACAGCCTCGCTCCGTGCCAGACTGGGTAATTCAGAGGCTGCAATCCCCTCTATTCATTCAGCTCACAAACATCTCTCCCTCTCTCTCTCCCCTCTCTCTCTCTCTCTTAAATCCTTCAAAAATGCTTACATACTCAATGCAATCAGTCCTGAATAAATCCATAATTTTGCTGGCCTGTTCAACAGGCAGCACCTCCAGGAATTTGCAGAGAGTGGCAAAACATCGTCGTTTGAATCTCTCTCCATTATTAAAAGAGTCTAAAGTCCTGATTGTTTATTAGTGGGATTCAGACCACTGAAGTGGAAGAATTAGAGGGCTTTGGATAGAATCTTGTGCAATTGTTTTAAAAAAAGAACTCCACCAAAACACTGAGCAAATTAGCACACTGTTCACTCACAGGGAAAAGTACCCCAAAGCTATTAATTCTTTAAAAATAATTTTAAATACACTCATCAGCTCTGTGTAGGCGTAGGGAGAGATTTCTCATAGTGGTTGGTACTCATAGTATAGTGTCAAGAGTCCTCAAAGGCATATCACTCCTCCATGCCCATCCGCTTTCCCTGTGAAGCTCTCTCTTTTTGCCGTATTTAATCTAAGATACTTGAACATGTTTCAGTAGAGAGATATAGTTCCTGGGTTCACTAAATTCCAGAGGGGGAAAACATCTCAGGTAGATGAGGTGACATCAGATCTAGAAACATTTGGTTGGGAGGACTGTAATGAAAGAGATATGCATGAGGATTGTGGCAGCCCATGAGAGGGGTAATTGTGATGTCCGACCCATGAGTTTGTTACTGCTTTGCAGTTTGGAGATTGCCCTTAGTTTCTTGGCAGCCATACAGTTTTAGGTTACCTCTAGCGAGGCTCTCTCTACTCTCCCCATTTGGCCATGAGTCATGCTATGAGCGGTGGTGTAGTTTGCTGCTGCCTTAAAGGATGTCATGTGCCTTCTCCTTGCTTGCCTTTCAATCCTTGCTTTTTGAGACCATTATCATTTTAGCCCCAAACAAAATGCTTTCATTGAAATGACTCTTTCCACTTCTGCTGCCCTGACCAAGGTGGTGGATGAATTCTTCAGACCCTCAAATATCACTTTCTGCCAAGTGCTAGAATGCCATTGTCTAACTCATTGCCTTAGAATATCTTCCCTAGGAGAATTTGGGACAAGCTCTAAGTTGCAGGAAATATTTTGAGTAGCTATGTTTGTTGTCTGTGCAAAAGAGACTTCCTTTCTCAGAATCAGCCAGCAGCTTAGGAATGCTGAGATCCTACTAGATGCTACATTACTCTGGTTTAAGAGTACCTTCCCTCTGGGACTTTCCCTGAACCTTCAAGATTTTCTCAGATAGGTCTATTGATTCAGTTTTGCCTAGGGAATATGTCTGGTGAAGTGGACCTCCTGAGAAAATGGTCCCAGAAATGCCTTTAGCCACACAGGGTTTTGTGTAGTAATGTAGCTGAGTCCCCTTCATTAGGATTAAATCTTCCTTCCCTCAGTTCTTGGGACTCAGCACTAACTGCCCATTGGCGAACAGTCTTTAACCTAAGACTGGGTGACTGTGTCAGGAGATATCTCCTTTAACTGTAGCCCATCTCACTGCTCATACTCAACCCAGCAGTGCCAGTTTTGAGGCAGTCTGTCTGAAATAAGCTCTGTGCTCTAATGGGAATTTTTGCATCCACCATGACCCCTAACTTTGAGACCGGTCTTTGTCTCAGCCTTAACCACCTTCAAACCTAGACTGGTAAAGCTCTGTGTTAGTTATAAGTGCTGTGCATGGTTTTCCAACACAGGCAAATGTTTCTTTCTTTCTGATAAATCTTCTTGGGAGAGGGCATTTGGATCCCCTGTCCACCCCCAGCTCCCCAAAGTTTCATGGCTGCTCTTAGAAACTCCTCTCATTTGGGATGCTCCTGAGTCTAGAATTCTCCTTAGAACTGCATCTTCTTTCTACTGAAGAGTGTGGATTGCATGGTTTCAGCATTGCTGAGAACCAGTTACCTAGTAAATGCACTGTGGGATATAACTCAGGAAGATGTGCCCCAGCTTCATTCCTCTGCAGTATACTTCAGCTGACCTCAACCTTGATGCTTGTATAAATTAAGCATACACTTCTCGGAACTCACATCTGAGGATCCTGTAAGAGTTGCTAGATTTGGAAAAATTACACTTAACTCTATAGACAAATAGTGATATTGTATTGGGTTGTCAGAGAAAAGGCATAATGTGTTTTTCTATGCAAAAATTGTCATGACTTTTCCAATGACCCAATATATAGTCATATGTAGATATACATCATACAGCTTGTGAATCTTGTGTCATTGAGCAGAACTAATAGAGGCCCCTTCCTGAGGACCAGCAGTCAGTCCATACCTAGCTCAGATTTTTATCCATCCTTTCTTCAGCAAATAAGTTATAACACCAGTTATATAGTCAAGAACTTATTTGGCACAGGGGATACGTAAGCAATTAAAAAGGTTATGTTCTTGTCCTCATGGACAAGGACTGAACATTCTGCTTCCTGACTGGGATCGTGTGTCATGTAATTTGCTTAGCAGGAGGGCCAGAGAGAGTAAAGGCTTTAGATAAGTAAGTAATGTTAAGTAACTAGTTATTTCAGATAGTGATAGGTATTGTGAATATAGTAGATAAGAGCCACTAGGATATGAGAAGACTCCTGAGATAGAGTGGCCAGTGGAGTTTTCTTTGAGGATATGATGCTAACTTATACTGGAATCATAAGGAGTTTACTGTGAAATAATTAGGGGAAGAGACGTTCCAGGCAGAAGCAGTAGCAAGCACAGGGGCCATGCAGATGGACTCTTGGTGCTGCCAGCATGTCCTGAGCATGGAGAGCACAGAAGAAAGAGGTCCAAGTACATGTTGGCCAGGCAAGTTCAGGCCTTGGCCATTGCTGTGAGCATTTTAATTCATTTAAGTACAGAGAGGCATTGCAGGAGGGATTTATGCTGGAAGTTGATATGTTCTCATTTAATTGTTAAAGGATAACTTGGGCTGCCCTGTAGAGAATGAGTTAAAGGGCCATAGAGAAGTCAGGAGACCTAAGAGGAAGAAAGTTCTAGAGTCATACAAGAGATAGTGGTGGCCCCAACCAGGGTGGTTGAACGATAGCCATTATCACCCCAATAAGCATTTACCAAGCATATGCCCTGTGCCAGACACTGTTCTGGGTTATGGGAGTAAGACAGATTTATTCTCTGTCCTCATGGGCTTCCATTGATGTGAAAAAAGACTGAAAATAAAACAAATAATGAGGTAATTAAGGTCTTCAAAAAGTTTGGAACAATGCATATTATAAAAAGGTTTGCATGAATTTTAAAATGGTTTGCACCAAAATAATTGTTCTTTAATTCCATTTTCTATGAACTTTTTACAAGCCCTTTGTATGATATGTTGATGTAACACATGGTGTATTGGTTTGCTAGGGCTGCCATCACAAAATACCATAGATCAGGTGTCCTAAACAACAGAAGTGAATTTTGTTACAATTCTAGAGGCTGGAAGTCCAATATTTAACCTGGTGTTGGAAGACTTAGTTTCTTCTAAGCCTATCCCTTGGCTTGTAGATGGTTGTATTCTCACTGTATCTTCACATGACCTTTCCTCTATGCATACAGGTCCTTGGTACCTCTCTGTTTGTCCAAATATCTTCTTATAAGGATATTAGATTAGATTAGGATCCAATCTGATGACTTCATTTTAACTTAACCACATCTTTAAAGGCTTTATCCCCAAATAGAGTCACATTCTGAGGTACTGGAAATTAGGACTTAAACATATGAACTTCTGGAGATTATAATTAGCATATAACAGATGGTAGACAGGGATACATGGAAACATAGAACATAGAGACGTAAGAGAGGTGGACAGATCAGAGAGTTTTTTAGAAGGTTCAGCTAATTGGCTTTATTTAATGGCTTGGATTATGAGATGGAGACATGGAAGATGGTACACTCCCAGATTTCTGGTTTAAGAAGGTGGTACATCTTAGCAGAACTAAACATGCTGCCTCCTGACTGTGGGATCATGGGTCATTTAACCTGCTACTGGCTTCTGGACTGTTTTTTGTAAGTGCTTGTCCTCAATACGCAGCTTTAGAATTAATGTATTGATGACTTCACTCATAGATTGCTAAAATTTTGACTATATTGGAAAATATGCATTCCATTTATATCTTTGGGACTTTCTATTAACATATGGTCAGAATTTATTAGTAAGTGATTCCACTAAGTATTCCGAAAGTTCCAGGGGGGTTAGAACCTTATTTGCAATTGTATCCTCAATTGATTGGAGTCAAAACATGCTTACCTCACAGTTTTCAGAAACAGTAACTGAGGCCAGGCATAATACTCAAAGGAAATTATTTTTTTCTTTTACACTGACCCCTCTTGTATATATTTTATAGCCCATTTAACATTTTTGTGTTATTCTAAAAGTATTTTAGCCTTGGTTACCCTCCACTGCTGTTTCTTGGTGTTAGCCATTAGCAAGGCCACCACAGTTACAACCTTATATGATAAATGTCAGCATGATTTTCCACTCAGTTTCAAAGTTTCCAGCTCTGAGTTGACTTTTAGAATTTTTTTTAAACTTTTTTTTGGTCACAATCTTGCAGGGCCATGTCCCAGAACCTACAGAGCATCTACAAGGCATTTCTAATATGTGTGCTGAGCTTTTTTCCTCAATTGTGTGGCTTCCTACTGAGCACTGTCAGGTTTAAAGAGCGAGATAAAGGGCACAATAATATGTCTTCAGATGCTGTACTGACATCTGCAGGAGTTTAAATGTCACCAACATCAAGGCATTTTGCCCCAGATGCACAACCAGTTTTCTGTTAACCCCAT
>NW_006159691.1:2277232-2300200 GCF_000334495.1 Tupaia belangeri chinensis
TCAGCAGGATCCCATTTGGGAATAGTTGCTCTTGATGGAGAGAAAGTGGGAGGGTGCTTAAAGCCCCAAGAAGGTGCCTGGCCTGGGTATAGTGGGCAACTATGTTTGACTGAAGGTCAGTGAATTGAAACTGGTATAGTACTTTCTCTTCCAGAGTTGCAGATTCTAGGGGGAAAGTGACAGGTGAGAGGGCATATGGCTAAAGAATGGACAGGAGTTCGGGGATGGAAGAAGGGGGGTCAGAGAGACTGGCAACCCAGAGAAGAGAACCAAAATAAAGGGGATCCACAGACCTGCCAGGAGCTGGGGATAAGGCAGGAGCCGAAAGAAAAGAGACAAAAGCAAGGGCATGCAGAGAGGATGCTGAGCAGGAGCGTGGCTGAGATAAGGTCCAGTGCTGGGAACTGCAAATCTAGGGCCCATGTTCCCACAATGCCCACAGTACAGTGCATGGAGGGATGGGGCACCAGCAGATTTATGGGTCCAGATCAGGCAAAACCAGCCAGGGGGAATTGTTGGAGATGGCTTAGTAAGCACTACGTGTCAGAGACTACAAACTGATGGAGCCTACATAGCAATGTGTTCTCTTAAGTCTATGTGGTATTTTAATAAAAAGTTATGAGTTTAGAATGATAGATTTCATATAAAATCTGGATATCTCATTTGCATTGAGAAATCATATGATGGACGCTCCTGAGCCAAGCATTCTTTCCCTGCCTCCTTCTGCTGGATTTAAGTAGCAGACCCTCTCATGGGGCACAGGGTCTCTCTCCAGCTCCCCCAACCCCCTACTACTCCTATTGTCGTCTCAATGCTGAGGCTGGTTTTAGATAGATACCAATTGTTATTGTGCTTGCAATGTTGCTTTTCTTATATAGAGAAGTCTTTATTTTACCTAAGTCTTTCAAAAGTGGGAAAGTGAAAGATGAGATTAAAAAAAAGTTTATTTTGTTTTGTTTTACAACTGAACCACTTTATTAATAACTCTCTGGCCCATGGGTTTAGCATCTCTGCTGTAAATTGCCAGTGTTTCTGTAGAATATTAATGCCAGGGGCTATTAAACATTTGAATGCTCTACTACTGAACCTAGAATGGAGAGTGAGAGATTGAAAATGAAAGGATCAAGGCAAACAGTCTGTTGCTGGGAAGGGAGAGAAATGGGATGAGTCACAGGGAAGCAGAGAATGTTGATCCAGAGAACATCTCCTTCTAATCATACATATCCCAGAGTTAAACCATGTTCCTAATATCCCAAAGGGTAAGAGTAGAGGTACCTTTGTTAAACCTAATGCAAACTTCCCAACATTGGAGCTCAGCCTTTACTCCTCTGTATATAGAGTGAATGTTCTCCCTCCCCCCTTTTCTTTTCAGAGAGAGATTTTTGCTATAGGGGGTATGTGCACTTGCCAGAGAGAGAGAAAGATAGAGAGACAGAAAGCAAAAAAGCACGCCCCTGGGGCTGGCCACACCAAAATCCCTTCTCCTCCATTCTCCTCTTGGGATTTGGGGCACTCATGCACACGCACCCGGCGTGAATTTCAAGCCATTGGGGCTGAGACTTGAACCATGCTCAACCACATGGGAGTCCAGCGATGGAACCATTATGCCATCTGCTGGTCCCTCGCTCTCTCTTTAAACCTGTGACATAAATGGATTTACTAGGTTCACTCTATTCCCACTTGAATAATTGATTTGAACTGATAGTTCTAAAAATAACTTTATAAAACTATGCAGGAGAGCACAAAGGAAAGAATTTCAGACAATCAAAGCAACCTGACATTTGTCAGGTTGACAAGATGCAAGAATCTTAAGCTCTGAAAAGCCCATAAGAAGTGGTCCTCCCTGGACCTGAGACCCTCCATACTACTCTAGCCATGGGATCCTAAAGGAGGCAAGAGGTGTCACTAAGCTGTTGTCATTCATTTAAAAACCTGAGCAGAAGGTCTGTGTTTTCTCACAGCAAGTCTGCCTAATAATGTCAAGGTTCTTGGCTTTTGCTGAGCTTTACAGGTGGTGACACAGTTTGGTAGACAAGATAGTTTTAAAGCGTGAAGCCCATGGGGAACGAGAGCAAGGAAAGGGATCATTTGTAGAAATACATTTGGGAGCACTGAGAGAACACTGAAGAGTTATCAGTATCCTGTCTGGGAGCCCTTTTTATGGACACTGGGCCCGATGGTGGCACCATCCTCATTCCCAAAGCCCAGGGGGCAAGAGAACATGCTAGCTAAATTCTGAGTTTGGGGCTAGAATGGCCCTGGGCTAAATTCTATTTCTCTTACTCTCACTGTATAGCTTTGAGCACATTAAATTTGTTGAGTCTTGATTTTCTGTCTCTCTAAAAGGGAAATGATAATAGTTTCAGGGATACTATGAAATAAAATTAGATAAAGCATGCAAAGCTTTGGAAGAACTTTCAATAAATGAGATTATTATTATTATTATTTGCCTGTCTACATATTTGATTCTCTCTGGAAAGATACCATAAAGGCTCTTGGTGAACCTCCTTGATTCTCTCTAACTCTCCAGTTTTTTTTTTTCTTCTTATTCTGAAGGTAGTCTGTGCCCAATTCTTCACTGATTTCATTGATGGTGGTAGGGATCCTTCATTGTGCCTCAATTTAAAAAAACTCCATTTTCTAGTCATAGGCTGTCATCCTATTTCAGAGCTGATACCACTCTTACTGTGAGAACTCATATAGGTGAGAACAACTTGACAAATGAGGAAAGAAATGAATTCAAGTTACCCGACATAAAACACACACTAAGGTTGCTCATGAACACTGGTTTTTATTTGAAAGTTCTTTCCCCTATGTGCTCAGTCCCCAGAATCAATGTCCCATCTCTCCTTTTCTCAGGAGGTCCTAGCATTTATAGTTAAGAGCGTAGACTCTAGAGCCTTGTGATTCTGGACAAGTTTCTTGAATTCTCTGTGTCTTAGTTTATTCACTGCAAAATGGAGATATAGTAATCCTCCATTATCTGCAGATTTGTATGTCACGGTTTCAGTTACTCATGCTGAGCATATTAGACATATTAGATAGAAGATTCTAGTAGTAAACAATGCATAAGTTTTAAATTTTGTGCCATTATTCTAAGTTGTATAACGAACTCTTGCACAGTCCCATTCTGTCTCACTGGGATATGAATCGTTCCTTTATCCAGGGTACCCATGCTGTATATACTACCTGCCCATTTAGTTGCTTAATAGCCATCTCAATTATTAGATTAACAGATCACAAGAAAAAGGGTGAGTATAGTATTCTAAGATATTTTGAGAGAAAGAGAGACCATATTCACATCACTTTCATTATAGTACATAGTTGTAATTATTCTATTTTATTATTAGTTATTTCTGTGACTGCTTTACTATGTCTAGTTTATAAATTAAACTTTATCGCTGGTATACTTGTAGAGGAAAATATGTGGTATATGTAGAGTTCAGTTTCAGGCATTCACTGGTGATTTCAGACTGTATCCCTCTGCACCCCCTAGAAGGACTGTTATAATACCAATACCAGCTACATTGGGTTAAGTTAGTTACTGCACATGGTAGTGATCACACAGTAAGCACTAACTAAGCAAATGATAACTGCTGTCTTCTCTTCATCCTTTTTTCATCCTCTACTCTTTGCCCTTATCATTTTCATCATCAGCATCATCACCGAGGCTCAATGTGCAGGTCTCTGGCTTCACCTCACCTTTCTCTTATTCTGCTCACCCCGTCTACAGGGATATCCTCTGTGGTGACCACTTACCCACCTCCAATTTTTCCTCCTGAATTTCAGTTTCATGGTTCCCCCTTTAATCTAGTGCTAGCTCCAGTGTCAACAGTTGGTTTATTCTAATCGATGTCCATGCCATTTGAACAGGGTGGCTTTGCACAGTACCTTGCAAGATGGACTTTGAGGATCTCAGGGACTAGGAGTCATGTCTTCACATCACTACTTTATTGAATATCTGACTGCGTCAAACTATGTAACCCCTCAGATCGTTAATTATCTGGTCTGTGAAATGGTGGTCCTATCTATATTTAGGGATTTCATTTTTTTGGTAAGGTTTAAGTGAGATGAAGTGTGTATATCCCTTAGGACAGTGCCTGACTCATGGTGATCAGTCAGGTTGTCCCTGAGCTAAGCACTTCCCAGGCACAAATTCTACCCTGTCCAGTGTCCATCCTGAGCTGCCATCCCCCAGTAGAGAAATGGCGTAGGCTGTTGAATACTAGTCTCATGCATTCTTTGGTTTCTCTTGTAGGAAAAGCACCTCATTTTCTGCGACTTCAAAATGTCGAGGTGAATGTGGGACAGAATGCCACATTTCAGTGCATTGCTGGTGGGAAGTGGTCTCAGCATGACAAACTATGGCTCCAGGTAAGAACGGGAGAGTCCCCTACTCACCTTGGCTCTTCCCTTGGTAAAGAAAGAAAGTGTATGTTGTGATCGAGAGTTTGATGAATAAGGGAAGGAGATCTTTTTAAGTACCTCTGTTCCTTGGATGGTGCTTTGCATCCATGATCTTGTTAAATCTTAAGTATAATTTTCTAAGGTTGGTGTTAGAATACCCATTTTATATATGGAAAAATTGAAGCCAAACCCTAACAGTTTCATAAATAGAATTTGTGACTATGGCCTTTCCAGCTTCTCTCTAACAAACTTTGTCTTAAAGCAGACTAACTGGGACCAACATTTGGTGTAATGGCTATATCGCTGGACTCTCACGTAGTCAACTGCGGTTTAAGTTCCGGACCCGATGGCTTAATTAAACTCACACTGGGTGTGTGCCCAAAATCCCAAGAGGAGAATGGAGGAGAAGGGATTGCAGTGTGGCCATGCCCCTGGGGTCTGACTTCTTGCTTTTCATCTCTGTCTCTCTCTCTCTCTTTCTTGTGAGCACACTCACTCTATAGCAAAAATCTCTCCCCCCCCCCGAAAAAAAGCAGACTGACTAAATATTTTAAATTCTGGGTATATGGCATCACAAACTCTTGATTAGTGAGGTTGTTTAGTAACCAATGGTCACCAGTATACCTGGATAATAATGAGTCATTTTTTATAGGGATAAAATATTAAAATGATCAGTTCATCTCTGCTCTGCGTAATATGTCCATGAGTAAAGACGACCAGGAAAGCATTTTAAACTTGAATATGTTTTCCTGTTACTTCTGCTCATTGATGCTATTTCCTAAGGAAGATAAGACGTATCACTTTGGTGGGGGGTTAGAGTCAGGAGATGGGACACAGAACTAGACCACGGCTTGTTACAACAATAGCACACGCCCGTCAATGCTAACGCAGACACCAAGTTCTGGGGCAGCATAGACATTTGAGCTGTGCTGTTCAATGCAATAACCACCAACTACTTGTGGCTATGGGTATATAATGGTTTTTAACAGTTATTTTTAAGCAGCTTTTATTGAGGTATAATTCAAAGGCAATATTTAAAAGCTTTAACTTAATAAGTATTAATATGGCTTACACATAAAACTATCACTCCAAATAAGATATTGAGAATTAGCATCGCCTCCACCCAAGTTTTCTTTTCTCTGTTTGTGATCCCTTTCTTCTGCCCCTCTACACCCCATGCGTAATAGACAACCACTCATCTGCTTTCTGGTACTCTATATGAGTTTGTGTGTTCTAGAATTTTCTATAAATGGGATCATGCAGAATATATTCTTTATTGATATGCATAAATATACAGATTTATCTATGTTGTTGTACATACCTATCGCTTATTTACTTTTTGCTGAAAAATATTCCATTATGTGTATATTCCACAACTTGTTTTCAATTAAACTGTTGGTGGATGCCTGTTGGGTTGCTTCCAGCTTCTGGCTATTCTGGAGAAGTTACTATGAGCAGTCATGCAGGTCTTTGTATGGCCATATGCTTTCATTCATCTTAGGCAAATACCTAGGAATGGAATGGCTGCATCATCTGAAAAATGTATATTTAACTTGGTTGATTTGCTTAGTTTTCTTACAGGGCATGTGTGCTCACTGGAGAGAGACACAGAGAGAGATAGAGGGAGAGGGAAAGAAATCACCACCCCAGGGGTATGGCCACTCCACAGTCTCTTCTCCATTCTCCTCTCAGGAGTTTTTTTTTTTTTTTTTGAGAGGTTTTTGCTATAGGGCGCATGCACTCGGCAGACAGATAGAGAGACAGAGAGACAGAAAGTGAGAAATCACCCCCCAGGGGGGATGGCCACACCGCAATCCCTTCTCTTCCATTCTCCTCTCGGGATCTTGGGCATGCATGCACACGCGCCTGGCGTGAGTTTTAAGCCACCGGGTCCAGGATGCAAACCATGGTCGACTACGTGGGAGTCCAGTGACATAACCATTACGCTAACTGCTGGTCCTTCTCCTCTCAGGATTTTAGGCATGCATAAACATCTGGTGTGTTTTCAAGCCACCAGGTCTGGGACTCAAACCATGCAGTTGATCATGTGGGATCCAGCTGCCTTAATCTCTGTACCACCTGTTGACCACCATATATTTAACTTTTTAGAGAACAAAAAACTGTTTTTGAAAATGGTTTTACAGGGGCCACCAGGTGGTGTGGTGTTTAAGGGTGCTGGACTCCCACATGCCCAACCATGTTTCAAGTCCTGGACCTGTGGGTTTGCTTTCTTGTTTTCCCTTTCTCCTTCTTTTTCTGTCTCTCTCTGGTCAAATTAAAAATAATGATAACAAATGGGATTAAATAAATGAATAAATACTTATTTTAAAAGAAAAGAAAATGGTTTTACATTTTTCACATTCTGACCAGCAGTCTGTGTGAGTTCTGTTTGCTTCAGATCCTCACCAACACTCAAAATGGTAAATATTTTTAATTTCAGCCATTTGAATAGTGGATAATGGTACCTCATCTACCTCGTCATGGTTATTTTCATTTATTTGATGGCTAATGTTGGTAAATGTATTTTCATGAGTTCATTTGTCCAGCCATCTCTCTACGCACATTCGGGGGAGCTCACACTATTACTTCTCTTCTTGAATTTGCACCCATTTCCTGCAGTTTGAAATTACCAGGGCAGAAAGAGTCCATCTAGGGGCTAACAGTTCTTGCTACATAGCAGCACAGTAGAATAAAAATAATGGTAATACTTGGCCCTCCTGCTTCCCTGAGCTGCCTGCAGACCTTGAGAGCTTAATAAACTTCTGCATGTCACCCAGTATTAAGTAGTGTTATTTACTCTTTTCATTATAATGAGTATTAAAGTCATCGGGCTCCAAAGAAGCTTTGTCACTGGAACGGTGTTGCCTCCACTGGGTCATGTGATGAGGCGGGACTACCACAGTATTTTCAGCAACTGTATTTGGGTTTTCCAATTATATTCTGTTACTGCTTCCATTCTGAGTTGCATGCCCTCAACCTTGGGTCTGTCAATGGAAGGATGTTAAAGCAAAATGTAATTGAAGTTTTGAAGAAAATAGATAGGAACACATGTGTGGAGCTCTTCCACATCTTATTTATCTCCTTTTTAGTGTAAACAGACTATTTTTCAGGCAGCTTACAATGGGACATAAGACATGACAAGATATCATAAATTAAAAGTGAGGCAATGCAAGATAGGAGGAAAAGAATACACAGGAGCTGATAATAATGCTAGCATGGCATTTCTGCACACCTGCTACTACCTGCTACAGTGGGTCCCAAACAGAGCCCACAGCACCAAGGCCATCAGTGGAATAAAGAAAACTTGTCAGATATACAGTTCACAATGTCTGTAAGATAAACACAAACCAATTGCTCAGGAAAATTCTAACTGTTGTTCACACAGAGGCCAGACAGGAATTGTTCCCAGGAGCCCTCATAAAGAAAACACAGTGTGATGTAATGAACCACGTTTCCCACCGCAGTCTTATTGAGGGCACACTAGTGAGTTTCCTAGGCCTGTTTCACATAACGATGCTCTGCATGAAAGCAGTTTAGGAGGATGAGCGAAGAGGGAGGAGTCGAGACGGGTAGTGTGATGCTGCAGAGGTCCTAGCTCCTCTGCTAATGGGGTATTTCCAACTTATCCAGTGAGTGAACAGATCATGTAACTGTTTCTCCAAGGAAACCTCCCTAAATATTGCCTCCCTCATCTATCTTTTGGGAAATATCAGAAGGTAGATAGTTTATATTTTCTGTCCAATACCTGTGGGACTAGTAATGCTAGGCTTACATATAATAGTACAGATAAACTAGATGGATGAATAAATGGAAAGAAAGAAAGAAAGAAAGAAATCCTTCCTTATCCGTAGTTTTGCTTTCTGCAGTTTTCTGTTACCTGTGGTCCACTATGGTCCAAAAATACTGAATAGAAAATTACAGAAATAAACAAAGTTTTAAATTGCATGTCATTCTTTTAATTTTATACATTCAATCACTACACATCATTTAGATTGTAAAGAGACTTAACCTAGCACGATACACAAAGACCAGTCCAGTTGAGAATAATACACACATCATCACACAGAAACTGTATCTGTGTCCCACAAATGTCTTACCTCTCTATTTTTTTCTGCCCAAATTTCCATTCCTACGCTCTTTCAAATTGCATGTCGTTCTGAAAAGTATGATGAACTCCTGTGCCATCCTCCTTTGTCCTGCCTGGGATGTGAACCATTACTCCACTTAGAGTATCCACACTGTCTATGTTGCCTGTTTGTCCCTTAGTAGCTTTCTTGGTTATCAGATCAACTGTCAAGGGGCATTACTGTGTACCAAATGAAGAGACTTATAAGGAATAACTCATGTGATTATGGGGGTTGAGAGGTCCCACAATCTGCAAGAGATTAGGAAAGCCAGTGGTGTCATTCCAGCCCAAGTCCAAAGGCTAAATCCCAGTCCAAGGGCAGGAAAAGACTCATGTCCCAAATTAAGCAAGCAGCAACAAGCAAAAGGGGTCAATTCCTCTCACCTCTCTTTTTATTCCATTCAGATCCTCAAAAGATTGGCTGAGGCTCACCCACATTGAGTAGGACAGTCTACTTTACTGAGTCCACAGATTCAAATGCTAATCTCATCCAGAAACACTTTCTCAGACATGTCTATTAATAATGTTTAATCTGGCCACCCCATGGCATATTCAAGTTGATACATAAAATTAACCATTACATAGGTCAGCATCTTTCTCAACCTGAAGGTATCTGTCAAGACATCTGCCACCCTGGAGATGACTACAACCTAATCTGACAAATCAAAGCTGTGGCAGATTTCTCAAGAGACACTGCCTTGGATCCATTCCTCCATTCCTGGAGGAGCAGCTGGGAGATTTCACCAAAGATCTGTTCCATGTAACAGGGCTGGAGTAACTTAATCTGAGAACTTCCAAAGCAAGTGAAACAAGTACACTGTGACCAAAAGAATCCCTATAAGACACCTATGATGAGTCTAAGTTCCAACAATGTCATTTCCTTCTCTTCATCTGCCAAGATAAAACTGAGAAGTTTTAGTAAGTCACAAAAAGGGAGTAACTTTTTTTTAATCAACCAATTTTCAGACAGGGAAATACTTGGTTACCTGAATGGTATGTCGGTGGCTCTTCTTTCTGGTAATGGTTAGGGAGATGTCAGTGGACCTATAGTTAAGACGAATTGAGCCAGCCCATGGCACAGTGGTTAAGATGGCTAGATCCCACATGGCCAACTATACAATTCGAATCCCAAACCAAGGAAACAGCTTGAGAAACATGCATGAATGCCAGAAATCTTGATAGGAGAAGGTCATGGAAGAGAAGGTATTGTGGTGTGATCATGTCCCAAGGGGGTGCTTTCTTTCTTTCTCTCTCTCTCACTCACATGTGCCTTCTGGCAAATTAAAGAAGGAAGAAGAAAAAAAGGAACTCCTGTTGCCTGCGGCATAGAGAGTCCAGGCTTTCTTTCTATTAAGTGCAATTCAAGCCTGTTTTTGCTTAAATGGTTCTCTATCATAAATTAATATGTTATGAAGAAGGGCTAGCCCATATCCCCATTTTGTAACCTCCTGGAAACTTTACAGGCTCTTTAGAAAACCCTATTTGCTGATGCTGGCTTTCATGTGACTGTAGTGTGAATTTCTAAGAAACAATAACAAGACCTATGTGGGCATGCTCATATCTGAGCCTAGAACAGTCCTAGTGCTTCAGGGAAAAGGCTGGATAAAAGGCCAATAAAAAATGATGAGGAAGTTCATCTTATGTAGGAGGACTTCTTGCATTCTATGAGGGCCTCATTCTAACTGGCTTATTCCTTATGGGATATATTGGCCAGATGAATATGTACTTACAATCTTTTAAGCAAGTACATGGTGTATAGTCTAAGTAGAATGTCAAGCAAGCAAAGCAGTCTATTGTTTTGGAGAACTTTTTAAAAAATTTTACCAGAGACAGAGAAAAGGACAAAGCACCCCCGAAGGGGCATGATATACCTTAGTCCCTTCTCTGTTTCTTCATCCTGTCAGGATTTGGGATATGTACACATATGCCTAGTGTTTTTCAAGCTGCTGGGTCCAGAATTTGAATCACATAATTGACCATGTGGTCTCCAGGTTCCTAAACCACTAGGGAAGGGGGCTGACCTAGTGATCTTTTTCAATAAAGAAAAAAATGAAAATTATTCAGATTGCAGCTAATAGGACCACACTGACAGCACTGTCAGAACAGTACAGGGAAAGTGTAAATGGGTACATCTTTCCTGGAAGATATTAATTAGGTAGTTGGTATCTAAAGCCTGAACTGTGCATATTCTTCCAATAAGTAATTCTACTTATGAGAATTTCCCTGAGGAAATAACTAGAGATGGGGACAAAAATGTATTAGCAAATATGTTAGACAAGACAAAGAAACTGGAAAGAACCTCCATGTCCAGGAAAAGAAACTGTTGAAGTAAATACTGGATTGGAGTAATTAAATATTAGGTCAAAGAAGTTTTTTTTTTTTTTTTTTTTGAGAGGTTTTTGTTATAGGGTGCGTGCGCTTGCCAGAGAGACAAAGAGAGACGGAGAGACAGAAAGCGAGAAATCACCCTCCGAGGGGATGGTCATGCCCGCAATCCCTTCTCCTCCATTCTCCTCTCAGGATCTTGGGCATGCACACACATGCGCCCGGCGTGAGTTTAGGCCACCGGGTCCAGAACCTGAACCGCGGTCACCTACATGGGAGTCCAGCGACATAGCCATTAAGCTAACTGCTGGTCCCAAGAAGTGTTTTTAATAACATTTTATCATATGTAATGAAAAGAAAAGAGTGAGTTATAAAATAATATATTCAATATGTGTTAAAAATAAGATATATGCATACTTATATGTACTTTCATATAATTTATATGCACATATATACATGCACATACATATAACTCTATAAAATGTATCAAGACTCAATCATTGTGATGATGGATTATGTATGCTTTTACTTTTTATCTCTATTCTTTTCTGTTTCATCCAAATACTCTAAAAGGAATCTAGGGAAATAATATAAACAGAAAAAAAATGCTATTAAAAGAGGTAAATGGTCACTTTTTTCTATGTACAGAATAATCTAAGGATAGAAATAAGTCATGGCTAGCATTGAGGTAGCTAATTCCAAAAGAAGCACTAGTCTCCCAGTGAGAATGAGATAAAATACACCCATGGTTTCCCCAACACCCCATCATTACCATCAGAACTATTTTTCTGGAAGGGTATTTAGAAAAATTTGTGTGTGTCCTCCTGGGGGCATGGTGGCACCCGTCCTATGGAAAAATTTTGTGTGTGTCTTCCTGTCTTTATCAAAGACTATGGCTTATGAAACTCCATCCTTAAGCTCCTATGAGACTCCAGAGCAGACTCTGTCAGCCCCACCGTGGAAGTGACTTCCAGGCCTCTTTTCAGAGGACTTACTCCACTGAGAGTTTATATAACAAATAATGTTCAAAGAGTCTTGGAAATGAGGCCATGTGTCCAAACACTCTGCACACATCTCACTAGGGATGGTGTATGTGTTTAGACAGATCACATGCATAAAACCAGGGGTGGACCTGAATCTGGCAGGAAGAGACTCCTACACTGTGAGCCCATTGACTTGACAGCAGCTGCACCAGGGCTGATGAAATAAGGAGAGCTCTCAGTCCTCTCTGCAGCTGATTCTAACCACCACAGGGCTGCTGCTTGCTTCCAAGGCTGAATGTTCTGGAAACATCCCCTACATGCCTGCATCTGAACCAAGCACCCCTTCCACAGGAGAATTCTGTTGAAAACCTAATGGCCATGGGACCAGCAGATGACATAATGGTTATGTTGGTGGACTCCCATATAGTTGACCATATTTCTAGTCCCGAACCCAGTGGCTTAAAACTCATGCTGGGTGCATGTGGGTGCATGCCCAAAATCCCTAGAGGAGAACGGAAAAGAAGAGATTGCAGTGTGGCCATCCCACCTGGGGTCTCTCTGTCTGTGTCTCTCCAGTGAGTGTACATGCCCTATAGCAAAAATCTCTTTAAAAAATTATAAAAAGAGGGACCAGCAGTTAGTGTAATGGCTATATTGCTAGATTCCCATGTAGTCGACCACGGTTTGAGTCCTGGACCTGGTGTCTTAAACTCAAGCCGGGCGTGTGTGCGTGCGTGCCCAAAATCCCTAGAGGAGAATGGAGGAGAAGGGATTGCAGCATGGCCATCCCCCTGGGGGATGATTTCTCGCTTTCTGTCTCTCTGTCTCTCTCTGTCTTTCTGGTGAGTGCACACACCCTATAGCAAAAACCTCTCCTAAATGAATGAATGAATGAATGAATAAGCAAACCTAGCAGCCACACCACAACTAAACAATGGTAATAAGGTAATGATAATTCTTATAACAGCTGATGTTTATTGAGTGCTTACACATGTGATGTACAGTTGGCTCTCCCTGTCCTTGTGCTTTATGTCCGTGAATTTAAACAGAAATGGATCACTTGCAGATGGGAAATACTGACTGTTTCCAATCCTTTATTGGTTGAATCTGAGGGATGACTATTTAATTCTCCTAACCAGTCTTTTGTGTGGATGTTATTATAGCCCCTTTGTATGGAGACAGAGTTTTAAGACTGGTAAATGACATTTTCCGAGTTGCACAGGTAGTGAGTGGCAGAGGCAGGAAGTGAATGTTTATTTGAGCATCTTAAATCTACAGATAAAATCAGCAAAATAAAAAGAATCTTGGATTTTTTTTAAAAAAAAATCATTCCCCCTTTATCTGACTTCTCGAGTTTCTTCTCCCCTTCTTAGCTTCTTTTCTTACTTGTGATGTCTGTACTTGCAATGTGGCTTTCTTCAACTGCATCTCTTCCCAGAAGTGGCTCTTGTATGTGTCACTAGTGCCTTCCCTGTTGCTACAGCGAAGAGATGCTTGCCAGTCCTTGTATCTGATGTTTTGTTCAGTATTTGGTGATGCTGACTGCTCCCTCCATAAAAACTATCCTGCCTTCTGGGTTTCAAGAAACCATCTGTCAACAACTATGAAGTGGCCAAGATTTACCTTATCTGCAGGCTAACATCATAGAGGTTAGCAGAAGACATGAGACTCCTGGGTCAGAGTTAAAGGGCTTTATTTCACCACACAGCAAGTAGCATAAGTATGTTCTCACAATTTTCCTATCCCCCTAATGTCCCTGGGATGGTGTGGTGGTGCTGGTGGTGGTGGGGGATCCAGGTGGATATTTGCACATAGTAGGTCTAGTCATAGCTGAATAGGAAATCCTAGTATTTTCTAATAATAGCATCATTGAAATATAACTTACAAACTAAAATGTGGTAAATTTTATTTCTTTTTATGTTTTTACAGTGGTGTGGCACTATCTACACAAGCTGTGTTTTCTGTGTTACCTTTTTTAAAAAGTTATTCATTTATTTCTTCCATGAGTGAGAGAGAGAGAGACAGAAACATCATTCCCAACAGTGCCCAATGCCACGATCCACCCCCTGTTTTATCCAGTCCCTGGTCATTGGGATGCATGTGCCTGGCATACCCAAGGAGGTTTCTGGCCATGAATCTGGAACCTTCCCATGTAGGTCAGTCCCACAGGGTGCCACATTTCACCATTGTGTGATTGGCCCCTTGTTCTCCTACTTTTCACCTTAAGGTAACTCCAGATCAAGAAACAGTTCCTTTATGGCAACTCAGGGCATGGGCACAGGGTTGGGCTTTAGACCTGCAGACAATGCTGTGTTCTCTCATATTCATCTGCACCTAATGCAAGGGCTTTCCCCATCCCATGCAACTCACCTTGGAGCTTCCTAGGCAGCTCTGACCACGAGGTTTCTCCTCCACACACGCTTATTCTTTCTTTCCTAAATGTTTCCTTTCATGTCTTCTCTCAACCCATCCTCATTTATGCTCTTTGGGATTTGACCCCAGCTCATGCTGGTCCCACACTCTGCTAGGAGCTGGGAGAGAGTGGTGAGCAAGTAGATTTGCTTCTTGTCCTCATGGAGCTTACCTTCTGGTGTCAGAGAGAGACAATGAGCAACTTGTCAGAGTTAACTATTGCATTGCAGTGAGACTGGGCTAGATGGGGGCTAGCAAGAGCAGACTAGGGAAAGTGGAGAGGGAATGTGTGTCAGAGCAGTGTCTTTGGAGGGAGCAGCCTTTGAGTGGTGCTCTGAGAGGTGAACTGGACATAGGAAAGGGAAGATCTTGTTGTGTAAGGAGGTAGCACTTGTGCCGGCCCTTTACTCTCTGCTCATCTCCTTTGTTTAGGGCTTACAGCCCCCTCTGAGGCTTATACAAGGCCCCTCCTAGCTCCTTGCAGGAGTTCTGAACCCAAAAATCAACTCCAAATGAATAGTCAGCATGCATGCAGTGGGCCCTTGGAAGGGTTTCAGCACAGCTAATCAAAGATGATTTATGTCTACTTCTATTTCTTTTAACTTTTAATAAAGAATAATCAAAAGCTATTCTTTAGAGACTGCCAAGAAGGTACAAATATGGTCCTAAGAGAATCAATGGGTGAGATATTAGCAAGTTTCCAAATGTCATGCCTTTGGGGCAGTATGACAGAAGTGGAAAGAATATTCATTACAAATGAATTGTGGGAGTTTCACCTAAATATTTTCTGGCCAGGAGATTTTTAGAGCAATCGGAAAATTTTTTGCTGGAAATGTGGGCCTGGTTTTTTATTTTATTTATTTTTGTTATATTTTATACATTCAATCACTCTATATCATTACAACTTATAAAGTGAATTTTCCCAGCATGAATACTCTGCATGTTAGTCCAGTTAAAGATATTATCATACATGTTATCAGCATATAATTTTCCATTTTTGTGTCCCTTAAATGTTTTGCTTCTTTCTTTTCCCTCTTGGTTCCCTTCTTCTCACCCTCTCCCATATTTATTTATTTACTTATTTTTTCATATTTATTTATTTTTGATGCCAGAAGCTGAAACCAGCACACTAAAGACTTCCGGAACGCTGCATTAGAATATCTACTGTAAATCAGGCATAGTATCTGTTGTGTGATAACAGAAACAGTTTCCTTTTATTAAATACAGTCATGTTTCCACTTCTGCCAATTACAAATCAATTGCAGGACTGCCTTTTCTCTCTGAAATAATGAGAACCATTTTGCAGGCTATGTCTTATCTCTTTGTGAAGGGAATAATGTCACAATACCATAGGAGAGTAGATGGGAATTGCAAAATGGCAAAGCCATTACAGATACCTTGATAGATGATTGGGTAGTAGAAAAAGAGCAGATTCTTCATGGCATCAGGTGTGAAATTGTTTCATAGGGCAGAGAGGTCTTGTCTGTGGATGGGAAATGCACATCTAGGGTCAGAAATATTAAAGTGTGGGTATTTACAGCCCCGGCTCTTCTATGGAGTGTGTGGTCTTGAACCAAGCTGACTTACATAAAGCAAACCACAGGGAGGTAGAATTTGGGTTGTTTCAGAGAGAGACAAGCAGATGAAAGAATACAAAGGAGACAAGGAAAGATTTCAAAGGTAATTGTTGCCATGCTGAGACATGAGTATAAATGGGATTAAGCAGAACCACTGATTAGGCTATGAACCCATTTGTTTAGCTTAGAGCAGGAGTCCCCTCCAGATGGATGAATTGGAACCAGGGGTTCACCCTATGGGCACATGCAGCTCCACGGGCATATTGTTTGACAAGCATCAGAGCCTCTGGGCAAAGAAAAAAAAGGATCTTTCTACAAGGAGACTCAGCATGAGGTCAAGGACTTCTGTCTCTGTCTTTGGAGCATAAGTTGGATTTGGGGGCCACATCCTTGTCCCACAGTTGGGCAGTCTTGGTGCAGCAGCAATTTTAAGAAGTTCCTAGCTTTAAAGAATGTCTCCATTCATTGTTCTGTGGTACTATTTGGCCCCTTGCTTTTCATTGAGGACTAAAGAGGACATAGACTTTCAATTCCTTGTGACCCAGAACAAGGTCAGCAGCAGCAGTATCACTTAGGAATCTGCTAGAAATGCCATGACCTAGCCTCATTCTAGAGCTCTTGCATCACCCTTCTAGGTGACCCTGAGACACACTGAAGTTTGAAAACTACTGCTCTAGACTGATGGGGATAGATGGAAGAGGACCACACCACACCTAACAATGTATCAAATATGCCATAACTTAAATATATATTTAAAACATGGTAGCCAATAATGCAGAAAAATGCTTAGTTCCTCATTTTTAAATTTTTTTTCTTTTTCCAGAGAGAGAGAAAAACAAACAAACCACTCCAAATAGATTCTTGATGCTTGATCTACCTTCAACCTCAGCAGCCTGGGATCACAGGCATGCATGCACCTGGTGTGTCCTGGGTCTTTGGACAAGAACACAGAACCCTCTGCAGGAATCAGCCTTGCAGAGCATTTGCATTATCATTGAGCCACCTACCAGCTCCCATATTTTACTTATTTTTACACATATATTTATGACTTAGAGAACCCTAAGGTTTCCAGAAAGCTAGGCATGTGGACTTCTTATCGCATAATTCATCAAAAGGTTTCCTTTGGAACAGTCCTTTTGTGTAGGCTGGCATTAGATGTTCTTTGAACAAAGTTTCTGGAACACTTTACCCTACTCTTGTAGGATCATCAACTATGCCTATTATATGGGCATAGTTGAAACAATTTCACACCTGATGCCATGAAGAATCTGCTCTTTTTCTACTACCCAATCATCTATCAAAGTATCTGTAATGGCTCTGTGCCGGGGTCCAGCCTCGGCGTGGGTGGGTTATCTCGACGAAGGCGGCTAAGGTGAACAGAAGACAGAGGCCTCGATGCCTTTCATGCACGTCCTATGCCGGACACCCCTCAGAGATCGCTCTCTAAGGAGTGACAACTGCTAGGAATCATCGTGCCTTTTTATTGAGAATGTGTTACATACAGGTAAATGGGAGAGGGGCTAGTGTTTCAATTATCAGCTCATAAAGTCTTTTAACAATAAAGAACATAGATTCTATTCAGGGGTGGATTAAAGGTGGGTCTAGTGCAGTTCCTATTCAGGGGTGGATTAAGGGTGGGTCTAGTGCAGTTCCTCAATTGTAGGTGGGTCTCCATGGAATGCAGTTCGGGAAAGCCGTCCTAATATATTTATCTATTTCACTTGGAGAGGGCAGAGGTGTCCTGGGCCAGTTTTGGCCTAATCCTATTTTACATAAAGGAAGGAAGAATTTAAGGGCCTTCCAAAGGTCAAGATTACTTCTGCCTAGAAAGAACTTCAGCCCACCCTCTATTGTGACCATGGAGGTAAAGCATTGTAATTAATAGTAAGTAATCAGAGCAAAGGGGAGCTGTCGGTTGGGGGACTTCCTGGAAGATTTTATCATATACTCAGGATGTATAGGAGAGCTATGCAATTCTTTCATAGTAGTAAATTGGGGAGTCAGAGGGGGGTCGCTTCCCAGTGAGGCTGCCTCAATTCTCTGGAGCAAATAGCAAGCAGCCTTGCTGACATGCTAACTGACCCAAGCTTAGTGCCACCATTTCTGGAATCAGATAACCTGGGTCCAAATCCTCACTGAGCCACTCAGCAAAATCAAGGAAGGGTTTGTGACTCCTAGTAATATTCAGGGACTGGCAGTGCCAACGATGCCTGGGAGCTTTCCAGAAATCAAGAATTCCAGGCCCCTCCACAGACCTAGTGAATTAGGAGCTGCATTTTTTTTCTTTTCTTTTCTCTTTTCTCTTCTCTCCTCTCCTCTCCTTTTCCTTTTCCTCTTTTCTTTTCTTTTCTTTTCTTTTCTTTTCTTTTATTTTCTCTCTCTCTCTCTCTCTCTCTTTCTTTTTTTGGAGAGGTTTTTGCGGTAGGGTGCATGTACTCATCAGAAAGACAGAGTTAGAGAGCCAGAAAGTGAGAAATCATGCCCCAAGGGGTATGGCCATGCCACAATCCCTTCTCCATTCTCCTCTGAGGATCTTGGGCATGGACGCATATGTGCCTGGCGTGAGTTGAAGCCATTAGGTCTGGGACTCGAACTGCGGCCAACTGCATGGGAGTTCAGTGACATAGCCATTATGCCAACTGCTGGTCCCTAGGATCTGAATTTTTAATAAGATCCCCAAGTGATTTCTATGCAGCAGTTTGAAATGTGCTACTGGAAGACATATTGCTTAACCCCTCTGCCTCAGGATTCTCACTTGTTAAGTAGGAATATTAATAAGACTTATTTGATACTTTCTTAGGCATCAGAATCACCAGGAGGGTCTCTTACAACAAAAATGACCTGGCCCCACCTCCAGAATTCCTGCTTTAGCGGATCTAGGATGGGACCAGAGAATTTATGTTTCTAAGTCCCAGGGGATGCTTATGTGGCTACACTTTAAGAACCACTGCTCTAGATTGTTCTAAGATTATTTCTCTTGCTACACCAACTCGGTTCTCCTCCATGATATGTACTATTTTAGTGCCTGACTTCATGTTTTTGTTTTAGTTTTTGCTGTTTTGTTAGAATCTTAGCCAGTAAATTCCTCTGGGCAGAAATTATGCCTTCTACACTCTGCACACTCTCATCTTCTGTTTTGTAAAATCATGAGTACATATCCAGTGTGATTAATAATAGAAGAGGAAAAGCAGGAGGGGGAACTCAGACTACCAACCTCGATAAACAACATCCACAAATGGATATCAGCCCTGGAATTCTCTTAAAAATGTACATTTCTAACAAGTTCCCAAATGATATTGCTATTGCTGGTCCAGGGGCTGACTGCCCTTTGAGAAGAGCTGTTACAGGGGTTTCAGGAGTATTAAGTGAATGAGCTGGTAGGTCGGGTGGTGGCTAAGGTGCTGGACTTCCACATGACTGACTGTGGTTCAAGTCCCAGACCTGGTGGCTTTCTTTCTTTCTCTCTATGTATCTCTTTGGTCAAAATGAGTAATAAAAATAAAATAAATAATTATTTTTTTAAAGTTACATTATTCAAAAAAAGAGGATTAAGTGAACCCTATCATGTGGGCCAGTTAACAAGTGCCTAGCACAAAGTAGTAAATGTTAATTAAGTGATTTGTACTTAGTCATTACTCAGATCCTAAGAAGAACAAAATGTGTGTCAAACTCAGTTATGGATCTCTTCATTCATGGGAGATGTATCTATGCCTTATTGCAGGGATGTTCAAGCTTTCTGATACTGCTAGTATCCTACAGAGAACAATTTCCTAGCCCCATTTAAAAACAAACAAAAATTCAGAAACAGATTTCCAGCAAATCTCGAAAACAGTGGCTCATTGGATTTCAAGACACCCCATGCATGATACATTTTAGAAGGCAGAGAAGAGAAGTTCCCAGTAGACTGAATGTTGTTCGTGTCTTTGATAGATTCCACTTCCCTCCTCCTCCCCCAGAGCACTGTGCTAAGGGCTGACAGCTTCCCCTTCCCCAGAGAACTGACCTTGACCATATGGGAAGTTTCCTTTTCCTGCCGTCTGGCAAGTCATGACTGATGCAGTGGCACAAAAACTGGCCCCCTTGCCTCCAGGTGGGATCCGCTCTGAGTTTTACATCAAGCTCCTAGGCTTCTCGTAGAATCAGGCTGAAGTTTCATTCTACTTTGACCATGTCCTTGTTTAGCCTCTTCCCTCCTCCTGTCTTTTGAACAGAACTTTTTCCTGAGAACTCTCAATAAATCACTGTCTCAGATTGTTTCTAGGGAGCTCAACTGAAGGCTCTTCATATCAGTGCTTTTTACTGGGAAATACTCACTTGGGTCATAGAATCAGAAGGGCTAGAAGATGATTCCACTTCAAGACATAGACATATAGGCTTGAAAACCCTTATACACACAAAAAGTATGCCTTGAAGTTTCAGAGGAAGGCTATCCTTATGGCTGAAAAAAAATACTACAGGAGCCAGATGGTGGATGAGGGCCTGATCTGACCGTCTTCCTCAGGTTTCCATATGCATTCATTCATACCATGCTTCTCATTGGCCTTCTGAGGATTTTGACTTCCCTTACTTGACCTGGTATTCGTTCCCAGCTTCCTAGCATTTGCATCCCTGTGCATCTCTGTGCTCCCTGATGACTTGGTTGGGAATCTTAACTCTCCCATCGTCTCTAGATTGTGGTCCACTTTAGGGTTCTGGCCCATCTTCCTGGCTTCCCTCCTGTTTGTGACTGCTCAGTTGTCTTTGAACCTGGGTTTCTAAGCACTCACATATCTGACAAAGGCTCTCCCTGCTTTCTTCCCTTATGTGTTTTCTCCTTCTTTTGTCTAGGACTGCAGCAGCACCAGGGCCTTGTGCTTCCTATGTATTTACTTAAATTCCTTTTCCATGTTGCTATAATATTTTGATATCTGATCCTCTCACCATCTGAGCTTCTATTCCCTGAACTGCTGGTGTTCTTTTGATTTCTGTGCCTGGGTTCCTGCTCATTTGCCTTGACCTTCAGCACCTATCTGCTTTTCCCTGCCTTGCCTTGACCAGTTGTACTCCTGGGCTATTCCTGTCTGGGCTCATCTCTCTGAACTTAACTTCCATTTCTCCTTGCCCATGGTTCATCAAAGTGCTATTCCCCATCATGACTTTGGGCTCTCCTGCTCATCCTGTCCTGCTGTTGCCTGCTCCCAATATGACAAGTGTGATTACCAAAAGGCCTATTTTCCAAAGATTTTATAAGACTACCTGCAATTTCCTATCCTTCAATGGGAGAAAACTTGTTGGTTCTAGAGCTAACCAAAAATTGTGAATCAGGGGACACACTTAATCCTCACTAATTCTGTTAGACATCATTAAGGTGAAAACTAAATAATACTGTAGGCAATGCCAAGATAAAATTTAAATGTGGAAAATGAATGTTTTGTACTTCAACAGCCTTTTTCTCTTTGTATAGTTTCTTATTGCTACTGTAACAAATTCCACAAAATTAATAGCTTAAAGCAAATTTATTTTGGGGTTAGCAGGTGGCACAATGGTTAAGGCGCTGGACTCTCAAGTGGCTGACCATAGTTTGAGTCCCAGACCTGTCAGCTTGAAACTAATGGCCAAAATATTGAAAGGAGAATAGAAGAGAAAGGATTACGGCATGGCCGTTCTCCCTGGGGAGTGATTTCTCACTCTATCTCTCTGGTGAATGCATGTATCCTATAGCAAAAATCACTCAAATTTAAAAAAAAAAATCTATTTTTTATAGTTATGGAAATGAGAAGTCAGAAATGGGTTTCACTGGGCTAAAAGCAAAGTGTTTGTGGGATGCATTCCTTCTAGAGGGTCTAGGGGAGAATCCATTCTCTCAGTTTTTCCAGAGCATAGAGGCTGTTTGTGTTCCTTGGCTCCTGGCTGCTTCCTCATGGTCAGGCCTGCTATTGCATCATGCTGGTATTTCCTGTCCCATGCCTTGTTCTTTGACTCCTGACTCCTACTCTCTCACCTTCCTTTTTCACCTTTGGGATTACATTGGGCCCACGAGGACAGTCCAAAATGGTCTCCCGATCTTGAGATCCTTAATCACACCTTCGAAGTCTCTTTAGTCCTCTAAATAAGTGGAGAGTATAATGTTGGCATCTTTGGAGGGCTGTTACCCCACCTACCACACTTTTCATGGCAAATGTTATAGTTAATTTGGAGAGGTCTGCTAACACCAGAATATGCCTTTATGTGCTAAGTCAGGATCCCGGGCCCTTGGGCCAGGAACTGGGCTGCACATCAGGATGTGAGCAGTGGACCAGCGAGCAAAGCGTCATCTGTATTTATAGCTGTTTCTCATCACTCACATTACCACCTGAGCTCTGCCTCCTGTCAGATCAGCAGCATCACTTGATTCTCAACAGCAAACATTGTTGTTGAAATGCCCACACGAGGGGTCTATGTTATGTATTCCTTATGAGACTCTAATGCCTGATGATCTGCAGTGCAGCTGAGGGAGAGGCTGCAAATACTTCATGTTGGTAAATTGTAGCATTATTTCATTATATGTAACAATAATAGTCATAGAAATAAAGTACATATTAAATGTAGTGCACTTTAATCATCCCAAAGCCATCTACCACCTCCCGGACCCCCCTACCCCACCTGCTGCCTCAGTCCATGAAAAAATTGTCTTCCACAAAACTGGTCCTTGGTGCCACAAACATTGACAGGTTGTTAACCAGTGCGTTAATTGCTTTACATGCCTTCTCATTTATTCCTGCCAGTAATTCCATAAAGTGGACACCATTACCCAATCCATATTATATGTGAGGAAACTAAAGCTCAGAGAAATAAAATCACCTTCCCAAGTTTGCACAAATTGGGCATTTACTTTTTTTTTTCCCCCATAGGACCTGTGCATGTGCCAGAGAGAGACAGAAAAAAAGTGAGAAATCACTCCCCTGGGGAAATGACCATACCACAGCCCCATCTTCTACACTCTCCTTTTGAGGTTTGGGGCACACACACACACACACACACACACACACACACACACACACACTTGACATAATTTTCAAGCCTTCAGGTCTGAGACTTGAACTGCAGTCAACCATTTGGGAGTCCAGTACCTTAATCAATATGTCACCTTCTGGCCCCTGCCTTGTTTTAGCCCATCCTG
>NW_006159691.1:2300220-2303530 GCF_000334495.1 Tupaia belangeri chinensis
TGCCCTTTACAAGCACCTAGGTAAATGTAGCTTCCTTGAAGCTCACCTGTGACCAGTGATGGACCAGTCACTTCCAGGGAGGTTCTCTTCAATTTGGAAACAATTGCAGCTTAAGAGTTTTATACAAGATGGATTTAATTTTTTTGTACTTTTTTCTGCCTAGACTTTTATGTATTTCTTTATCCTTAATAGTCACTGCTTTTATAAACCTCAAATGTTTCAGTTTTCATAAATTTTATCAAGTAGATGGTAAACAATTTCAGTCTGAAGATTCAGGTCTTGGATTAGTCCAGGAAAGTGTCCCAATTTATCTTGGGATATGATTTGCATTTCATTCATTTGACTCTCTCCTTTAGGAGTCCCAGTTACTTAAGTGGTTGTTAGTTGTCTGTTGTTGGTTTTCTTTATCACTTTGTGTGTCCCTAATTTGATCTTTACTTTCTTTGCTATCCAGGTTATTTTCTCAAGTGTGCCCTCCAGGTCACCAATCTCTACAGTGTTGATTCTACTCTTTATTCTAATGCCATGTTGAAATCTGCAAATGGTATTGTTTCTTTTCTTGCAAGTTTTCCCCTTGGCTTCTCAAGGTTTATTTTTGTTCTTAGTCCCTTTCCTTGTATACTTTTACTGCTCAGCTCATGAGTGGTAGAGCTTGTGTGTTGGCATCACTCCTTATCTCTCCTTCTTAACCCCCTGGATCTCTTGGATATTTGAAATATGGGATGTCCTGGGTGAAGCCCTGTGTCTCTTGGGCTGTGTGGTCAGGTTATATGCATCATTGCTTATCTTCCTTGATCCCTATATGATGTTCCTACTTACACCTTCTCTCTTTGTTTTGTGTTTTTTGTTTGTTCTCTGCTAAGAAATGGGTAGCGAATATTGATTGGATCATAGGAAAAGTCATGGTGTACTTTTCTGTTTTTCTACCCAAAAATGCATCATGACTTTTCCAACGACCCAATAGGTGGATCCTAGTGGTACACTTGTTGCTCCCATTTTACCATGTTTGGAAAAGAGGGTCCTTGGGGAAGTCAGTGATGGGAGAGTAGTTAGTCAACTTTAGAGCAAAACCAACAACTTGAAGGGCAGGTTCTGAAGCCAGATGCCCTGCACTCAGATACCAGCTCTGCAGTCTCCAAGCTGCACAACATTGGGCAGGTAATTTCACTTTTCTGATGTCAGTTTACTCAAATATACATACCAACCTTTAAGTAACTGGCAGAGGAAGAGTTAATGAAAATTGCAAGTTTGTTTGGGAATGTGCAGGGATTTGCAAGTCCAGAAGACATGAGCTGTAGAGACATTTGCATATCCAACAAGGTAAAGGCAAAGAAAAAATTAGAATTTATTTTTATTTATTTCATGAGACACACACACACACACACACACACATATGCAAGCACTTCCCAACAAGGTCTCATGCTGTGATACCCCCTCCTCCTAGCCTCCCCAGTCAGGTTCATGGGTATGCATACCTGGTGTGTACAGGCCCATCAAGGAACTGAATCTGTCATTAGCGTATAGATCCAGTTCCAATTAAGCAGAGTAGTACCTCTGCACCACACCAGCCTTGCAAAGGGAAAAATTTTTTTTTGAGAGGTTTTTGCTATAGGGCATGTGCACTCACCAGAAAGACAGAGACAGAGACAGAAAGCGAGAAATCACCCCCCGGGGGAATGGCCACGCTGCAATCCCTTCTTTTCCATTCTCTTATTGGGATCTTGGGCATGGACGCACATGCGCCTGGCATGAATTTAAGCTACCAGGTCCGGGATGTGAACTGCAGTCGACTACATGGGAGTCCAGCGACATAGCCATTCCACCAACTGCTGGTCCCAGCAAAGGGAAATTTTTTGAGGTAAAAAAAGAAAAGGATTACATACATTGTTTTGACACAATAATCTTGACTACAAGGATTAATAATTAGAATGGTGGCCATCCAAGATGTCCTTGTGGAAGTATTTTTGTGTAAGGTTGCAATAGGTGCAAAGCTGTGGTTCTGGCAGAGTTCTTGTGATAATTTTAGTTATCAGACACACATATTCAAGGCCTTCCATGGCTCCAATTATATATGTATTGGGTTCTCGGAAATGTCACAATGTATTTTTCTGTGCAAAAATGTGTCATTACTTTTCTGACAACCCAGAATATATTGCATGTATGTATGTATATATGTATGAATGTATGGTAAGATTTAGACACTAGTTGATACAAGGTATTCCATTTTCATTCTGACAGCTTTCAAGATGTGGAGATAGTATGTGTATCCATATTATGATTTTTTTCATGAAGGATAGATGAAAAGGCATAGAAAAAAAACTTAGCATATAATAGTTTTAGCTACTATTAGCCTAAAAAAGAAAGAAAACAGAGTGTTTATGATGTTGTACATAAATCAGGTTAGAAAATATCCACCCAAGATCTGTTTTCTCATTTACACATGTTCACCACAGTGGCTCTGAAGGGTCTTGCTCAGCATTTGGTTTCTTTTGGTGACCTCATCTCTTCCAAGGCCCTCTTATACATTCAGCAGTCTCTCAAATCAGGACACATTGCCAGTAATGTTCTCTACTTCCTTGTTGAATTATTTTAGGGAAGGGCACTGGGTACAGTGCCTGGTAGGGTCTCAGAGATGGTTCTGAGGTGTACCAAGATATGAGAGAGGTATTTGGCAGTTTCAGTCCTCATGGCATAACCCCCTTCTATTTCTTTGTTTTGTTTTTTGTCTGGTTGTGTTGTCCCTTCCCAGATGGGAATGTGCTATGGCTACCTCTTCTACTGCCATGTCTTTAAAAAATATATATGTGAATTATTTTATTATTTTCTGGCATAAAGTACTAAATGTTTGAGGTAGAAAGTCTGAAGCATGGTGAAAAGTAAAAGAAGAAAAATATCTGGGAACCAGCAGTTAGTGTAATGGCTATGTCGCTGAACTCCCACGTAGTCGACTGCGGTTCACATTCTGAACCTGGTGGCTTAAAACTCACGCCGAGCGCGTGTGCGTGCGTGCCCAAGATCCCGAGAGGAGAATGGAGGAGAAGGGACTGCGGTGTGACCATCCTCCCTGGGGGGTGATTTCTCGCTTTCTGTCTCTGTGTCTCTCTCTGTCTGTCTGGCGAGCACACGTGCCCTATAATGAAAACCTCTCAAAAAAAAAGAAAAAGAAAAGAAAAAAGAAAAAAAAGAAAAATATCACCTGTGAGCTGTCTAGTCTGGAGCAAGTCTGCCAACCGCTCACTGATAGGGGCCTTGTTTCTCCTTTTTCTCGCCTTCATGCTCACTGCCCACCCCCCCACCTCCCCCACCCCCC
>NW_006159691.1:2304202-2320276 GCF_000334495.1 Tupaia belangeri chinensis
CCTCCCCCACCCCCCACCCCCGTTGGTCCCACCTCATTTGCTGCCATGCATGGTCCCACCTCATTTGCTGCCATGCAGCTGAGTACAGAGGCTCTGCCCACTCCCCACTCCGTGTCCCTATTCTGATGTATCACTGATGGGGGCATTGGAAAATGACAGGGATTAAAGGTCGTGCCCGTGGTAAAACTGTTTACTTTTTTGGCCAGAAATCATGATGGCATCTGGGAAGACTCAGGGCATGGAAATCACAAAGTTTTCTTAAATCCAACCGCACAATTAAGACACTCAATTTCACCTTGGGAGACTTTTATATTTTTTAAATTAAGGTAGGCAGTGAAGGTAAGGTCTTAGTAAAAAAGAATACTTGACTTGAAGTTGCAAACCTGGATAAAGGACTTATTCGCTTACATTTTTATTTAACCTCTTTGACATTTGAATTCTTCTGAGAAGAACATTAATAATACACACTTCAAACAAGTTTGTGAAGATTCAAAAGGAGATTTATACAAAAATACACAGCTCAGGATCTGGCACATTCAAGGTGCTTAATAATATTTTTTCAACCTACATTCGTATACCTGTTTCTGACTGGTTATCATAACTTGCCATCTGTGAAATTATCTCATTCAGAATTAGAATAGCACACCTAAAACTTGACAAGCAAAAGAAAAATTCTTGTGTATTTACCACCTCGATACTAGAAATGTCTACCAAATTGGGCTGGGGGTCATCTGGCTCCACATGGGCTGGAGATTCACTTATTTACCCAAGTCTGATTTTCTGGGAGCACTGTGGGTTGTATTTAAGGGGTACAGGAAAATAGGAAGGTAGAAGGTAAATGGGATATGAGCTGACTCCAAATGTGGGTTTAGCCAAGGTGTTTGGGAAGGACCTTTACCCTCCTCACCACGAAGCACCCACTTTCTTGAATCAAATTACTAGCAAAGTTTACTCTTGAATCAGCTAATTAGCACAAACCGGCCCCCCTCTTATTCATGGGACACCCTGGCCCCAAGCGTGCGGGTGTTCATGACACCTTTGTGCTACAGTTGTCCGGGAGTCTATGAATGATTTCTTCTTTCCCTCTTCTTCTGTTCTGCAGCAATGGAATGGCAGGGACACAGCCCTCATGGTCACCCGGGTGGTCAACCACAGGCGCTTCTCGGCCACTGTCAGCGTGGCAGACACTGCCCAGCGCAGTGTCAGCAAGTACCGCTGTGTGATCCGTTCTGATGGTGGGTCTGGTGTCTCCAACTACGCAGAACTGATTGTGAAAGGTGAGTGTTCCCATCCGTCCTGGCTCAATTACTGGTCTTCCTCCTGTCCCTACACAGCCTGGCGGTACTGGGAGGAGTCAAAGCCCCTTTTGTCATTGGCTGTTTCTCTTCCACATTCAGTAGAATGAGACATGGGAGGTAGTCGCCCCTTCCTTCCTTACCACATAGCCCCTCAAAAGACCAAACTGTTAGAAAATTATGCATCATTATTCAAAATTGAGTTTTGCATATAGAATTCATTACCAAGAAGACTGCAAGGTATATAACTCAGAAAGCATCTCCATATTTTGCCTTATTTTATATTTAATGTTACAGTGAACAAATATTCTTGTGCTTTGGTGGTGTTCTATTGTTGTATTCTCATGCTATTGTTTCTGAGAGATTTTTAATTGAAAACTCAATACAGTATAATGACAATATTTTGCAAGGACTTTTGAAATAAACAATCTCCCACTCCAGTGGCCTTTATTCAATTCTTTTCAATTTTCTTCATCACCTTGAGGTATTGTTTACATTCTTTCTATTAAAATATGCATGTTGTTTCCTTTTCTGCTTCTTCCAAGAAGCTGAATAACCCATTTATTTTTGAAACTTGATGTCATCTTTGTTATCATGCTTAATGGTCGTATACTATTTCAATTGAATTTTCCTATTTTAAAAAATACCTTCTGTATGCAGTCATGTAGGTAATTCCAGATGTTTTTGTTTTTGATTTTTCTTTTATGTGTGTAACAATTAACACCTCAATTGAGTTTTTCCAAAGGGAACATTTTTATCCTATTGAGTCATATTATTTCCTTAGGATAAATTCCCTAGAGGTAGAGTTGGTAGGCCAAAGAATATGAGCATCTTTATAGATTTTTCTTTGTGTTGCAAGATTGCTTTTGCAAAAAAGCAGTTTGACGATTTACACTCATAACAGCAGTGTATGGATGTACTCGTTTTACTAACATTATGTTCACCGACAAAAAATTTAATACAGCATAATTTAGTGAATAAAATAATGTAGCAGTTCCTATTATCCCATCAATAGAATGATACCTGGTGTGTTTGAAGGGAAAAATCATTGATCGTCCTTCGGAAGGCTCCTGAGTTGGTTTCCTGGGCCTAAGTTAAATTGGTGTGAAAACCTTGATCTCTGTTTGCTGACACCCTCCCACACACACCCATACCTGGTAACCTGGGTCAGAGTGGGGTCTACAGTCTGGGACTCTGCCCTGGGTTCTCTTGACTCTAGGTGGACGACATTGGCATGGCTGGTGATATGTCATTATTCAGGTCTCAGTGTAAGTGTCATCATGTCATTTTTTCCCAGAGAACATCCCTGACCCCGTCTTCCACCTCTCCTCCTAGTAGTCACATTTTGTCACATCACCGTGTCTACCTCTCACCACACCTCAAAATGTTGGTTTTCCTGTTTGTTAACTTGGTGAGTTTTCCTTTATCTTTTATTTATTTATTTACTTTTAATTTTGCCATAGAACACAGGTACTTGCCAGAGAGAGACAGCGAGAGGGGGAAGGGAGTGATAAATCACCTTCCAGAGTGATGGCCACTCTGTCGTCCCTTCTCCTTCCCTCTCCTCTTGAGAGTTTGGGCCCACATGCACACCCCACGTGCCAGTCATGATTTTCAAACTGCCAGGTCCAGGACTCGGACCACATAGATGACCATGTGGGATCCAGCATTTTAACCTCCATGCCACCTGCCCAACTTGGTGACTTTTTCATCTCCCCTTTTAGGATAGAAGCTCTGTCAGAAAAGGGACATCATCTGCTTGGTTCTAAGTTTCCACATTTGGCATGGGGCCTGTCATAGGTTCTGAGTATGTGGGGCCATGTGCATTATCCAGGGTGTGACTGGTCCTGCATGATCATTTTTTAAGTCTCAGCCTTAAAACATTTGTGGAAAAATGGACGAGTGAATGGTTTATTGACCTCAACAGGAGTTAATTTTAACACCATAATGCTAGGATACTTAGGCTGAAAACCAACAAATTAGGCGGTCATGAGCAAAACAACTAATAAAAAAAGATCTTTGAATTGTTTACATTGAAGGCCATTAATATATAAAATAAGCATCATTTTGATCACATTAGCCTCATATCTTTGCATTTTTTTTTTTTTTTTGGTGCCATTAGATTAACTCTGGGACACAGTGGCCTTTGTAGGCCCTTTCAGTACTCAGTGAATGTGTAATTTACAGAGCTGTCCCCCTGGAACACTCATTATACATCTTTTGTGGCTGGCCTCCACGCTGGGTTGGGAGCCACGTGAGAGAATGCATTGTGTTCTCTCATGCCCTGCATGGTCTGGCCCGCACTTTCCACATGCCTGGCCCAAAGTCAGCGATGAGAGGATAGGGTGAATGACTATGGGAGCTCATGTACCACCAGAACTTTTTATGCACCAGAAAATGCTTGCTTTATTCTTTCCCTGTGTCCTACCTTCAGTTGTAGGATGGGGAATGCTGAAAATCCAGACCCAGAGGCTATTGGGGCAGAGAATGACATGAATTTTCATTGCCTTTACTTAGAGGAGTTGCCATGATTTGTCCGGTGCTGGCTTTGCATTCTGGGCTAGCGCTGCCTCCTGCCCAGCCCTGTGTGCACCAGCCAAGTAGGTCAGTGTCATCTGGCAGCCACTGCTGCTCCGAAGTCTTCATCGGCAGCCCCGGCCACTCCAGGTTAAAGCTGCACTGGGCAGAACCAGGTCTTCTTCACAGTGGCCAGTGGAGGGTTGATGCTCTCCATTTCGTTACACCTTGGTGAAATTCATCCGTATTTTTGGCATGGGATATCACTTTTTTTTTAATTGCCCATTTCCCCTTGTTTTAATATTCAGTGGGTAGTAAGCTAGGAGTTAAGTCCCTTGAATGTAAAGAAGTCCCTTCACATATGTTACCTTATTTTATCCTAATTGCAGCTCTGCAGCTTGGTTTTATTTTAACTCATTTTATGGCTGAGAGAACTGAAATAGCCAAGCTGAGAAACCAAAGGAAGCCCTAAGGGTTAGAGCAAAGTCCTGCCTGGATCTGCTTTACTCTATTTCAGCCGTACCCCGAGGGCTGGAGAATCATAGCCTTGTTGGCAGCTGGGATCACAATGCTGTGAACAGTGCTTGGAGAGCCAGCAAGCAGTTAAGGCTCGAGATGAGTCCCTGTGCCTGTCTGGCTAACTCACCACATTCACTCATGCCTGCCCTCTCCCACTCCCAGTCTAGAAAAACAATTTTTTTGAGAGGTTTTTGCTATAGGGCACGTGTGCTCGCCAGAAAGAAAGAGACAGAGAGACAGAAAGTGAGAAATCACCCCCTCAGGGAGGATGGCCACACCATGGTCCCTTCTCCTCCATTCTCCTCTTGGGATCTTGGGCACTCATGCACAGGAGCCCAGCGTGAGTTTAAGGCACTGGGTCTGGGACTCAAACTGCAGTCGACTACATGGAAGTCCAGTGACCTAGCCATTACGCCAACTGCTGGTCCCCCCTGCCTAGAACATTTTTTAGCCTTCCTTACACATACATCTGTACACACACACACACACACACACACACACACACACAGTGCTAAAGAGTCAGCACTATTCCAGCAAAACAAGAAAATGAAATGCTGGGACACCCAGAAGGAGAGGCAGTCACCTTTGAGTGTGTGCCTAGGACTCTATTTGAAGGTGCAAATTAGTGTGTTTGGGGGGAAACTGCCTCTGAACAGTGACTCACTTACCTCTTAAGAGCCCTCTGCCTTTGCAAAGTCAGGGTGCTTTAGTACTGGAGTATGTGCACTTGTAAAATAAACCAAGAGAAAAATATTAACCTTCCTTCTTTAGGAGAGGAGGAACTCTGGAAAACAAAACAACAAAGGTCTTTAGGGCCTAGTGCTGTCCCAGGAGTGAAGCTGTGATCAATTCCTCTGTTTGGTTCTGATTCAGCAACAGGAGAGAACTCTGAACTCAGGATCCTTGGTTTAAATCCTGGCTTCACCTGGTTCCAGCTTTGTGACCTTGAATGTGATATAAGCCCCTCAGAGCTTATCTAGGAACTTATCTAGCATGAGTTTCCTCAGAGGGCATTGTGAGGATTAACTGCAATTAGCAGACGTAGGAGCTCTTAGAACAGTGTCTCCTAAAGTGTCTGTTAAATAAAGTAAATGAATTGCCTCTGTGGTGGGATTTACCAGGTAAAGGAATAAGGGGGTGAAGGACTCTGGGTGGGGACAGAACACCTGACCAGGGCACGTTTGATTAGTACCTTTGCGATCCCAGAGAAAGTATGGAAGGCCTCTGACAAGTGGAGTCTGGTACTCTCTCCTTACAGAGTGATAGGGGAAAGGAGGGAAGAAATAGGAAAGTGTGAGCTTAAGCACATTTGAGTATGAGGTTTGCACAGATCAGAATTCCCTGGGTCCCATCCTATGTCTACCACTGATGAGTCAGGAAAGCTTAGCCGGGAACCTGGGGACAAAGGAAAAGTAGCTGGTCCTGCTTGTCCTCAGTCACCTGTCACAATGGCCTGTCCCATCTTCTGACATTGTTTATTTGGAACTCAGGCCATGCTGTGGTTGGCCCAGAGCACCTCAGGGCCTAAGGGTAAGGGAGCTGGAGGCCTCTGTAATGGCTTCTGCTGCAATTGCCCATGCTGAGTTGAGCTGTAGAGGCCCAAACAGGTCTCTGTCTTTCCCCAAACAGGAGTGTCCATAGCTGGCTGGCTTGCAGATCATGTGCTTTCCTGGGATGGAAAAGATCAGTGCTTTGGATGGTGCTACCTAATTTGAGTGTAGGTGATATCAAATTCTCTGGGCAACACACAGACTGAAATGAAAGCAAATTGGAATTACCTAATTCTGAAGGGCTGTTTATTGAGCTGCGATAATGTTCCTGGGTATACATTAGATTACTCTGTAATTGAGGTTTCGCTCAATTGACAGTCCAGCCCCTCAACCTACCCGTTCCAGACCAGTGCTCATAAATGTACTTATTCTCTTCCCCCTGTTTCTGGTTTTCTGCGTGTTTTCAATTTCAAGGTGTTTTGGCTTGACTGAAGGGTGTAAGTGTCCTTCACCAAAGCTAAGCAGATGCATCCTGATGAAAGTTTTCTAATATCTGAATGTTTGTAATTGGTGGCTTTTTTTTTTATTTTTAAGTTTTTTTTTTTTTTTTAACCATAGTATGCATGTACTCGCCAGAGAGAGATGGAGGGAAAGTGAGGGAAAGTGAGGGAAAGTGAGAAGTCACCCCTTAGGAGGATGTCCACACTGCAATACCTTCTCCTCCATTTTCCTCCTGGGATTTTGGGCATGTACATTGTACTATGAAAGTTAAAGTTTCAATCATCTTAAGCTGTCCTTTTTCTGAAATGGGACTGAGGTCATTAAATCCAGCCCACTGGTGAAGTCAGTTGCGAAAATGCTTCGCCTGCTTGTGCTATCTTTTTTTCTCTCTTTCTCTAATATTTTGTTTCAACATTTAAAAGTTCCTTAAAGTTGTCTCAGTTTTGGCCACACTGAGCCTGTGTTCTGGGGTAATCCCAGTGGGACACACACACACACACACACACACACACACACACACAGTGCTAAAGAGTCAGCACTATTCCAGCAAAACAAGAAAATGAAATGCTGGGACACCCAGAAGGAGAGGCAGTCACCTTTGAGTGTGTGCCTAGGACTCTATTTGAAGGTGCAAATTAGTGTGTTTGGGGGGAAACTGCCTCTGAACAGTGACTCACTTACCTCTTAAGAGCCCTCTGCCTTTGCAAAGTCAGGGTGCTTTAGTACTGGAGTATGTGCACTTGTAAAATAAACCAAGAGAAAAATATTAACCTTCCTTCTTTAGGAGAGGAGGAACTCTGGAAAACAAAACAACAAAGGTCTTTAGGGCCTAGTGCTGTCCCAGGAGTGAAGCTGTGATCAATTCCTCTGTTTGGTTCTGATTCAGCAACAGGAGAGAACTCTGAACTCAGGATCCTTGGTTTAAATCCTGGCTTCACCTGGTTCCAGCTTTGTGACCTTGAATGTGATATAAGCCCCTCAGAGCTTATCTAGGAACTTATCTAGCATGAGTTTCCTCAGAGGGCATTGTGAGGATTAACTGCAATTAGCAGACGTAGGAGCTCTTAGAACAGTGTCTCCTAAAGTGTCTGTTAAATAAAGTAAATGAATTGCCTCTGTGGTGGGATTTACCAGGTAAAGGAATAAGGGGGTGAAGGACTCTGGGTGGGGACAGAACACCTGACCAGGGCACGTTTGATTAGTACCTTTGCGATCCCAGAGAAAGTATGGAAGGCCTCTGACAAGTGGAGTCTGGTACTCTCTCCTTACAGAGTGATAGGGGAAAGGAGGGAAGAAATAGGAAAGTGTGAGCTTAAGCACATTTGAGTATGAGGTTTGCACAGATCAGAATTCCCTGGGTCCCATCCTATGTCTACCACTGATGAGTCAGGAAAGCTTAGCCGGGAACCTGGGGACAAAGGAAAAGTAGCTGGTCCTGCTTGTCCTCAGTCACCTGTCACAATGGCCTGTCCCATCTTCTGACATTGTTTATTTGGAACTCAGGCCATGCTGTGGTTGGCCCAGAGCACCTCAGGGCCTAAGGGTAAGGGAGCTGGAGGCCTCTGTAATGGCTTCTGCTGCAATTGCCCATGCTGAGTTGAGCTGTAGAGGCCCAAACAGGTCTCTGTCTTTCCCCAAACAGGAGTGTCCATAGCTGGCTGGCTTGCAGATCATGTGCTTTCCTGGGATGGAAAAGATCAGTGCTTTGGATGGTGCTACCTAATTTGAGTGTAGGTGATATCAAATTCTCTGGGCAACACACAGACTGAAATGAAAGCAAATTGGAATTACCTAATTCTGAAGGGCTGTTTATTGAGCTGCGATAATGTTCCTGGGTATACATTAGATTACTCTGTAATTGAGGTTTCGCTCAATTGACAGTCCAGCCCCTCAACCTACCCGTTCCAGACCAGTGCTCATAAATGTACTTATTCTCTTCCCCCTGTTTCTGGTTTTCTGCGTGTTTTCAATTTCAAGGTGTTTTGGCTTGACTGAAGGGTGTAAGTGTCCTTCACCAAAGCTAAGCAGATGCATCCTGATGAAAGTTTTCTAATATCTGAATGTTTGTAATTGGTGGCTTTTTTTTTTATTTTTAAGTTTTTTTTTTTTTTTTAACCATAGTATGCATGTACTCGCCAGAGAGAGATGGAGGGAAAGTGAGGGAAAGTGAGGGAAAGTGAGAAGTCACCCCTTAGGAGGATGTCCACACTGCAATACCTTCTCCTCCATTTTCCTCCTGGGATTTTGGGCATGTACATTGTACTATGAAAGTTAAAGTTTCAATCATCTTAAGCTGTCCTTTTTCTGAAATGGGACTGAGGTCATTAAATCCAGCCCACTGGTGAAGTCAGTTGCGAAAATGCTTCGCCTGCTTGTGCTATCTTTTTTTCTCTCTTTCTCTAATATTTTGTTTCAACATTTAAAAGTTCCTTAAAGTTGTCTCAGTTTTGGCCACACTGAGCCTGTGTTCTGGGGTAATCCCAGTGGGCTGGTTTGGCTGTCCCATTCTTGTTTATTTCTTCTTTTATAACTGCCTATGGGCGCATGTGTTCACTAGAGAAAGACAGGGAGACAAAGAGAGAGGCAGGGAAGGAGAAGATACCCTATGGGACATGGTCATGCCACAATCCCTTCTCCATCTCATTGGGATTTGGGTCAGGTATACACACATGCCCAGGGCATTTTTCAAGATGCTAGGGCCAATATTTGAACTGATGTTGGCCATGGGGGATCCAGCTCCCTTAACCACTAGGCTTTGGGGCCAACCCAGCTGTTGTGTTCTAAGGGCACATTATCTGCTGTTGAGCATGGCTAATTTTGCTCACTCCCTTATCTGATTCTTGTAGTGATTCAAGTTTTTAGCCTCTAGTTTAAAGATGGAATGACTTCAATAGGTGACTTATTCCTGTATTCATTTGCTTAATCAAGTTTTTGGTCATAGGTTGCAGGTTTAGATGATTCTTCTCACTAAACTGTGAGCTTATCACAGTCTCAGATGCATAGTTGGACTCGGTAAAACTTGATTAAGCAAATGAATACAGAAATAAGTCACCTATTGAAGTCATTCCATCTTTAAACTAGAGGCTAAAAACTTGATTCACTACAAGAATCAGATAAGAGAGTAAGCAAAATTAGCCATGCTCAACAGCAGACAGTGTGCCCTTAGAACACAACAGCTGGGTTGGCCCCAAAGCCTAGTGGGTAAGGGAGCTGGATCCCCCATGGCCAACATCAGTTCAAATCTTGGCCCTAGCATCTTGAAAAATGCCCTGGGCATGTGTGTATACCTGACCCAAATCCCAATGAGATGGAGAAGGGATTGTGGCATGACCATGTCCCATAGGGTATTTTCTCCTTCCCTGCCTCTCTCTTTTGCTTGCTTGACATTCTACTTAGACTATACACCATGTACTTGCTTGAAAGATTATAAGTACATATTCATCTAGCTAATATATCCCATAAGGAATAAGCCGGTTATGAATGAGGCCCTCATAGAATGCAAGAAGTTCTCCTACATAAGATGAACTTCCTCATCATTTTTTATTGGCTTTTTATCCAGCCTTTTCCCTGAAGCACTAGGACTGTTCTAGGTCCAACTATGCATCTGAGACTGTGATAAGCTCACAGTTTAGTGAGAAGAATCATCTAAACCTGCAACCTATGACCATGTAGTATGTGGTAGGCTACCTTGCTAATCCTGACCATAATCCTATCATGTAGGTGCCACCAGCATCCCTCTATTATGGTTGAGGACATCAAGTTCAAGGAACTTTTCCAAGGTCAGCCGTGTTTAATGGCAAAGCTAGTCCTGCTTATGCCTCAGCTCATGCTCTCTTCTCTACTGTGTTTCTTCGAAAATCCATTATGGTAGATCCTTCAGCTGGGTATGAGCTGAGAAAATAACAGAGGATAGGATGACCAGTGCAGTGTAGGAAAGCCTTGGAAGGCTTCTCAGAGTGGTCCCATCTATACTGGGTCTTGTGCCCTAGCAGGCTCATGAGCATGGACAGCCTGGGTTAGTTTTGAGATATGAGAGCCTAACAAGTTCAGGGATGGGAATGTAAACAGGTATCATTTGCAGAGTCTTTGTACCAGAATAGGAGCTGGAATCTTATTCCATAGGATTCAGGAGTCTCTAATGTTTGCTCCCATCCATCCATGGTTCATGAGGCCAGTCTCTACACCCAACTGTTCTTCCTTTCTCTAGCCCTGCCTGTGCCCAGAGGGAATCTATTGTCAGGCAGTTGGCTGTGATCAAAGGCCTGGTTTGAAACCCAGCCCCATCTGGTCCCAGTTCTGTGACCTTGAACTTGATGTTAACCTTTCAGGGCTCATCCGGGAATGGGGACTTAGGATCACGTCCCTCAGAGGGATCGTAAAGATTAAATGCAACAGCAGATGCAGGAGTTCTTAAAACAGTGTCTGGTATATGTATCCTAAAGTATGTGTTAAATAAAGTAAATGAATTGCCCATGCAGTGGGATTTTCCTAATAATGGGATAAAGGGGTTAAGGATTCTTCTTCCAAGAAGAGGAATGAAGATAGAGTCATATGAACTTGGGGCCCCCAGAAGCAGACCTAGTATAGGGGACGTAGTACAAGTGGTTTATTTGGGATGTAGAGAAGTAGACAGGGAAGGAAGGGCAATTTATAAAGGGGGCATTTTCAAGCAGGTAACCGTCATGGACATCTGGAACTCAGTCCTACTAAAGAACTCTAGGATTCAATGTAGAATTCCCGAGGGAGTTGGAGTACTTGGACCCTAACCCTCTCCAGTCATTGGTTAAGGGCTGCTCCTGCAGGTGTTGATTTTCTGCATTACTGTCCTGTTGCTCATGACACAAATGACCTCCAGAGGCCTTGAAGAAGTCCATAGCTATTGAGATTTAGATATGACACTCACTGAAATAAGGCCTAAAAGGTGGGAATGGGGTATAGGAGCTTCTGATATCAGGATCCTGCAGTATCTGAGCCCTTCAGAGATGACCAAAGCTGCTGGCTCTTGCCTCATCAGTGAAAGCAGCCATGGAGGCCAAAGACAGGTCAGGAGAAGAGGCACAGCAGATAGCCATGCTAGGCATTATGTTTTGGACAGCCACTGGAGCACTGCCTGGGCTGACTTCATATACAGACTCAGGAGCCTCCATTCCAACTCTCTGTCACTCCTCAGATGGAGAGAAGCCGGGGGGCTATCTCATTCAATGTTGGAGAACAGGCTTGGGATAAAATAGCTGGACTGGATCTGGACTCTGCCCTATAAACTCTCCCTCTTAAGTCTTTCCAGAACCTGCCATGTTCTATCACCTCAGTTGTCAACATGATAGACCAGGGTTGGAACACTTTTCCTGTACAGGGCCTGAGAGTCAGTATTCTCAGCCTTACAAGCAATATCTCTTGCAACTACTCAACTCTATTGTTGCAGCATAACCAACCATAGAAAATATGTAAGTTGGGGTTCTCAGGTGGCATGGTGGTTAAAACACTGGATTCCCACAAAACTGACCCCAGTTTGAGTCCTGGACTCAGCAGCTTGAAAATCACACTGGATGCATGTACATGCATGCCCAAAATCCTAAGAGGGGAATTGAGGAGAAGGGATTATGACCTGCCCATCCTCCCTGGGGTGGGAGGGTGTGACTTTTTACTTTCTCTCTTACTATCTCTCCCTGGTGAGCACATGCACCCTATGGCAAAAACCTTAAAAAAAATGTAAGTGAATGAGTGTGACTGTGCCAATAAAACTGTATTTACATAAACAGGCAAAAGCCATAGGCCATACTTTTCTGTGATCACTGTGTGAGGCCAAACCTCTCTCTCTTTACAATTGAATTCCAGCTTTCTCCCTGCTCTGCTCTTGCTTAACCAAGGTATATTCACTGTAGCAACCTGAGTGTTAGTTTGAAAATGAGTTAAATCATGACATTTTCCAGCTCAAAATCTATAATACTAAGAATAAAATCTAAACTTCTTATCACGGCCTCTAACTCTGGCCCCTCTCTATCTCTTGATCCCTGACCCCCACTTCTTTATTTGTCCTTTCGTTCTCTTCTCTAGCCACAGTGGTCCATTTCCTCTTCATTAAACCACACCTAGTTCATTGTGACCTCAGGACCTTTGCTCTTGCTATTCTCTCGTAGCCTGAAAGACTTTTATTCAAGATTGGTATGTGGCTTGTTTTGTTCAGTCTGGTCTCTGCTCATTCTGGTCTTTGCTCAGACATTAACTTCTCAAAGAGGCTTTCCTAGGTCTCCTTATCTAAAATACTATGCATCCCCACTCCCGACCTATGATTTGTAACTCTGTATATTTATACTATGCTTTGGCTTTCTTTCTAGGTCTTACCACTACCTGACATTGACATTTACAGCTGTTGGATAGTCAGAAAATTCATGATGCATTTTTGCATAGAAAAACAAAGGAAAGTATTTCATGACTTTTTCCAACAGCCCAATATTTGTGTATCACCTATCTTCCCTACCAAAACACAAACAAGGTCCCCAAAGGAATGCGCTCTGTAAGTCTTGTTTCCGGTTGGATCCTCAGCACTAGCACAGTACCTGGCATACCCATATGGAAAGCCCCTAGACATCTACTGTATCCCATGAGGAGTGGAGTTATCTAGACCTAACTTCATGAGGCTCTTATTTGAGCTCCTGGTTTTCCTCTTACCTCTGAGCAAGTTCAATCTCCATTACAGGTGCCTCTTTTGTTAATTTTTCTTAAAGTTCATTTCCTTTCACCTATTTCTTCCTAACTGCGGTAGGCTCTGTAATTCCCTGTGTTCCTATATAGCCTCCCTTTGTCCAGCTTTGGTGAATTGGTTGACCTGCCAAGCTGTGCTTCTTACCCAGTCAACCATGTGGCCATTTGGATGGTGGTTTCAAACACTTATGGGCTTCTTCAATGACCAGGAAGGCTTGCCTCCTGGTAAGTGCTTCCCATTCCTTCAGGAGTTCTGCATCCTGGAGTCTATATATTCAAATTTTATCTAAAATTGATCATTTTATGTCAGACTTAACCTACCTCCTTCTCCTTTTCTTCCTCCCTGCCAAAAAAAAAAGCAATTTCAAGCCCGAAATTTTTGGCATTCATGAAAGACCTTATTTCAGAGCAGAGAAACCTCAGCATCTTCATTTTCTCTGCAATCATTCTCTGTAGGTAAATCTTCTGGTGCTCAGGTTCTTAATTTTTGACATTAGCCAACCAAAATTTTATTAATGGGTCATTAAAACACATCATATTTTACTATGAGTGTTATTGTTGAAAACACAAAGATCACAAATTAGAGGTCTTGGGTTCAGATCCTGGTTCTGCCCTGTATTTACTATGTGAATTTTTAATAGCCGCATAATTTTTTGATTCCCTAATTATAATATGGGGTAAAAATGCCAGCTCCCCCAGATTGGGGGAGGGGTCCTGAATATGGTAATCCTACAAACACAAAATGCCTGCCTTGGTCAGTTGTCAGTCTCTGTTGTCCCCACATTTGCACCTAGCAACCTTGGCCTCTGACTCCTTCACTCTCAGGTAACATCACTATCAGTTTTCACAGGAAGAGAAAAGTGACAGATGGGAGAAAAGTGGGAAACTTCACTTGAGCATATGTGTGGGGGGAGGCTAACCAGGAGATATCTATGTGTATTGTATTCTATATGGGCACAAAGACCAGCTTATTTTTAAAAAAGTGTAAATGTGGATAAATAAAACCTGACAAGTATTGGTTTCCTTGAATTATTTTGACTATTTCATCAGCTGCATGCTGATGTGTTGCAGTAACACTTTTAACGCATTTAGAAATTAAATCAAATGGCAATTGCATTAAATCCTCCTTCACTTGGAACATTACCCTCCTGTGTTCAAATGCAAGAATGATCCAGACTCCAGAAAGCCCTGTGAAGTCTGTGATTAGCTATCGTTTGCAGACCATTTAGTGCCTGCCAGACACTGCACTGGCTGCCCTTCCAGGTGGTTATGTTTATCCTTCACCACGATCCTGGACTGCAGGTGAGGGTTCTGAAGTACGATTGCACAGCTTTTATAGAGTCACATCGCCCGAGGCTGTCCTCTTCTTACCGGAAATGAGATTATTGTGCGATCCTTGTTATACTAACTTTCCACAGTGTTTTATTCTGTGGCACAAACACTTGGAATATTGTTTCTGAGGACCTGTGTCAGGCATAGCTACACTTTGTTAAACTGTGGGCTCCAGATATACAAGGAGGCTCTAGGTCATTGCTTTACCCCTTCGCTGGAGCCTGTTCATCTCTGAAACAGCAGCCACTGCTGAGATCAATAGCTCCTCCTTCAGACTGACTGATCTACCAGGGAATGCAATATCTAGAAGCAATTTTGATTGTTATGATTGGGAAGGGTGGATATTGGCATTTGGTGAGTAGAAGCCAGAGATGCTGCTAAACATCCTACATTTGCAGCAAAGAATGGTCCAGCCCCAAAGGCCATTCGTGCTGAGGTTGAGACCCTGGTATAGACCTTTGCCCATGGGGAAGCTTCTTTATTTGTGATGCCCGAATGTTCATCAGCTATCCTGTGGGCTTCAGCCAGGGTCATGAGATATGGTAGAAATAGGAGAGACTAGCTGGTTATGTGACTATGAAGACGTGCCCCAGGTTCCCTGTCTGAGCATTTGATGTTTGAATTCTAGTTCACTCTGACTTATGACCCACTTTCTCACTGAATATCTATGGAGACCCAGTAAAGGAAAATTCAGACTAACTCCCTAGTGCTAGGAGAAACTCTTGCTAGCTCTCAGGCCCATAAGGCCAAGTGCCCACCAAACACGAATACCTCCTCTTCTACTGAGCAAACGTGTTACGGAGAAGCATCTGCCCAACCATAGACTTCATTTCCCAGCCTGTGTTATTCTCACATAAGCTGCTGCACATTCTTTCAAAGAGTTTGAAAAGTAGCTGGTGACACTCCACATTCTCTCTTCCCTCTTTGGATGACTATATGTAGACAACTCTAAGCTCCTAGGAGGTGGCAATATTGAATACTGAATAAGCCTGGGCCCCTGAATCACCTTGGGAAGGAAACTTGTATGCTAAACTGGTGTTATTTAAGCAATGATAAACTATTATTGTGTTAAACTACCATGTTTTGGTGTTTATTTGTTACAACAGCTAGTATTATTTTAATTAATGCAAGTTGGATCAATTTGCAGCCTCCCTGGGTTTAGCCTCTTGAACAAAATCTAGCCTACCTAAAAACAGATGATAAGATACCTCTTTTTCTCCCACTGATTTTGGGCTAAAAGATCCAACTTATGTATAATCCAGAATTGGACAATTATGTTTTTTTGTTAGAATGTTCAATTTTTAAAAGATTTAAAAAAAATGTCTCTCCTTAACCATTACCTATGAACATAGAGTCTATAAATTTCAGAACGTGTGAGGACAGAAATTATGTGTTTATGTTAAGGAAAGGGTTTGGGGATGGCCTTGGCTATGATCCATGCAACTCAGAAACTCAGAGGGAATTTGTCCAGATATGGTGAATTGAGAACCCAATCCAAAGGAGTGACTCTTACACTAGGAGTGGTGATCGTTCTGTTAGATGAGACCTGGTACATGACATAGGGTGTCTAGGCATATAGTCTGAGCTGCCCAGCTGGCCACAGGGCTGTCCTTGTGTCCAGACTCACCCAGCACTTCACCTCTCAGCCCAAGTCAGCTCACCTCCTGTTGGAGTCCAGTGGTTCCAACTGGAGATGGGTGAAGAGGGAGTAAGAGGTA
>NW_006159691.1:2320722-2384545 GCF_000334495.1 Tupaia belangeri chinensis
AAAGCATTTTCCATTTCAGAAACAAGAACTGCCCATCATTTAGAAACAGTCCACATGAAAAAATCATGGTAACACATTCAACACTCAGAAAAACAATACTGGAGCAATTAACAGGATGCAGATGCCAGGAAGCAGGACCTTAGCAGTTGAGTGGCAGTGGGTTCCCCATGTAATTGATGAGGTTCACTAGGCCACATTGCATTGTTTGCAAATTTCACACACAAGTCTTCTGCCAAAAACATGCTTCATTCTGATCCAGGGAGTTCAGAACCAGAGCTTAGGTAAGGTTTAGCTGAAAAGAGATGCAGCCTCCATTCTGCTGCTAATTAGACTCCAATGACCATTTCTCAGGACCTCAACTTCTCTATTGGTCAAAAAAGAGGATTATACTATACACGTGGGGTTCAAACTTATCTCCCCACTTAATAAGATGCCTTCCTAAAATAGTATGAAAAACAAATGACATAGCTCTGTGGAATCATGGGGCTCCTAGAATAGTATAAAACCTGTGTTTCTCACCACCTGGACAGGTGGATTTCTTGGCTTCGTTAAGATTGCTTCCTTTTTTTCTTTTTTCCCCTAACACATATGATCCTCTCCTTTCCTACTTTCCCAGACCTAGGAGAAAAAGAGAAGCAGGATTTGGCTGCTTCTTTTAAAAATGAAATGTGCTTGCACCAGCTTTTCATTACTAATCAGAGTAGCATGCCTGTGGCTTTAAATGTGTGTCCAGGGGCAAATGTGACTCGCTTTCCACCCAATAAATGGAGAGGATTCCTTTCGGATGGAATGTGGCCTGGTGGCATGGGGAAGGCAGTTATTGGCAGAGCAGCTGCTCATCTGTTCTCTGTGAGGAGAAACCTCCTGTTTGAGTTAATCAGCAGCAAAATGTGCACCAGGGTTTGCTCTTTTTCTCTCAACCACGTGAATGAGGAATTGCTGGAACCCTCGTGAGACAGGATTGTGTTTGCTGTGTCTTAGCAAGAGGTTGAAAATGTTCTTCTGGGGGTCGGGGGACTTGGGGAGGCTATACTATAGAAGCAAATAGGGCTGGATTTGACTCAGCTCTATCCACTTTTTGCTGTTGAATTAAACCATGCAAGTGACTGAGCCTCAGTTTCTCCATCTATAAAAAGGGATAGAATGATGTTACTTTCCTCATGTTTCCTGAGGCTTTGTGAAATGAAGGGTAGAAAGCACAGAGCATGAGACCTTCAAACTAGCTGGGGAGGCTCAAAAACTTGTGTGACAATGTTCTTTGTTCTCTGTACCATTTGTATTTCCCTCAGGGTAGGCAGGAGGGCTACAGTTCCCAGCCTCCTGCATCCATATGCAACCAGAGAAATGTGCACTGATAAATACTCCTTCCAGTCGAGGAAAAAAAAAATCTTCCTAGTGCAAGCTCCTTCTCTTTTTCCCTTCTTGTTGTGACATTGGAGGCCACATATTAAGGTGGGAAGCAACTTCAGCTAGGAGCCTGGTTCCCTGAATGACTTTGTGGAGCTGAGTACCACTGCTCCTGGCCCAGTGACCTCATTGGGCTGCAATGTGCAAAAGCTGAATCAACCATGACTCACCCAGCTCACAAAGGTGGATGGAGCAGGTGCTGCTGCTGTGAGAAGGTTGATGCTTTACCCTATCCCTTCGTACCTTGTTGGCTGAAAAAACCTCATTCTGACCACGTGTACAATAGAAAGCTATCCATTGCATCTAGACCATGCCCTGGTTCCCTCTTGGTATTTTTATGGGTGCCTAACAGTGGCCCGAAGGGAGTTTGCTGAGCTTTGACTCCCAGGTAGGAGAGTTCGCTGATCATTTCTGCATTGTGCTATCAGAACTGACCCATCTGAAATCTGCCTCTTCTTCCTGGGCTTTGTTGCTATAGGCAGATCTGTGACTCACCCCTTTGTCCTTCACTATTTTATCCTAGTTAGGCTAATGCAACTGATTAAGTGACCAACCGAGCTTGCAGGCCCAGACACAAGAGGATGTGTCTTCTAAATCCCAGACTCTGTTTACTTTATTTCTTGGCTTCTGCAATAAGCAGAGATGGAGGAAATAACAGGAAACCTTCCTTCTAGGCTTTGATCCATATTTAGCAGTTTTCTGGGTACTGCCTGTGTCTAGGGGGTCCCATCCTTACTGGCCCAACTCCTAGTAGTCCCCTTTCCCCTGCTCTCATATCGAGCATGGCCACAGGACTCTCAATTGGCTCCTGGGTCCTGATGTCATCAGTGGGATGCTCTTCTGTCTCCAGAAATCACAGGAAAAGGCAGCTCCTGGATATACCAGTAGTGACTACACAGAAAAATTGTGCCAGGTGTTCCTGGGCCTATACGCAAGGAAGAGCTCTCCCAGTCCCAAATTTATCTGTAACCAAAGTGCCAATAAAAGTTACCCTGCCATTTAAGATTGGGGCAGAATTATCTCTTTTTGTAATTTTTAAAATATTCCTATGGGCTTCTATTTTTATGGTCACTTCTCACTTTATCTGGCTTTCATTCCTACTGATTTTACATCTCAATTACCTTTCATTCTTACATCTTCTGTCTGCTCTGCACCATGCTAATCAGCTCCCTTTCTTAATTTTTGTATCCTTTCCTCAACACACACACACACACACATACACACTCACTCATTAAGTACTGTGTGATGTCGCAGACTTTTAAAGATATAAAGCAACTGAAGGAGATTGTAGCACAGAAATGCAAATGCCCCCAATGGGATGCAAGGGATCCTGTTCTTACAAGTGCCCTCACCACCCCATCTGAAGTTCTTGGTGGCAGCTCTGACCTCCTGCCAAGTTGCCTTGGCTCCTCCCCTCTCTTCCCTTCCTCAGAGGCTCTAAGGCAGAGCAGGCTGGCAGCAGACAGTTGCCTTGGGACCTGTTTGCACAGCTCATTCCTGCCAGTCCCCCTTGCCAGTGCTTCCCCCACTGGCTTTGGATTAATTCCCTCTGGCAGATGCATGGCTCTCCTTGCCTCTCTTTTGCATCTCAGAAGCAGGGTTCCATCTCACGGCCAGAATAGATGCCACTCTTGCCTCAGTCCTTGACACCTACCTGGGTCTGAACGTCTCTGCCCACACTCACTCTTATCCTGCCAAAACTGTGTGATGATCGACATAATCAAGGGCAAGAAGACCCAGCAGGGGCTGCACTGAGCATGAAGATGGTGGCCGGGACCCTCTCAGCGATGAGTGACAAAACCTAGGCCTAAATGGACAAAGCCCCAGAGGGAGGTTGTTGGCACACGCTCCTGGTATATCTAGACATGGAGCTGTCTCTGTGCAGTCACAGCCTAAGGCTCACGTGGGACTCTAGGGCCTTTCCCCCTGTTTCCTGTTCTGCTCATTCTTCACTGATGTTGTTTTACATGCTCACAGGGCACGTTGAGGGCAGATGAGGGGCTTCACATCCATACTTAGTGTAACAGCTTCAGGGATAAGGGGTTTACTTCTCTTGGTGTCTGAATGTCACTTCCAGGAAAGGATTCTGCCCGCCCTTGCCTGGGTTGAACGTCTGATGCTAGACTAGCTATTCTGCCTAGTGGTGAGTGGAAGAGCCCAGTTAGGGTCATGTGCCCAATTCTCTGGCCAGAGAGTGAGGAACCCGGCCCTCCAGGAACATGCAAGGTGGGACAGGAGTTCTTCCTTTCAAGAGGAATTCTGAGCAGGCAGAGATTGAAAGTCTGTAGGTGGGGAACCATGGCATGTGTTCCATCCTGTTGGGGCTTTTGTGGTGGAGAGTGGAGAGGGTCAACCGCAGAGAGTTAGGACTGGCCCAGCCATGGTAGTGCATGCTGAGTGCTATTTCTCTGGAAGCTGCCAGATGTGGTGACACATATCTGTAGTTCCACTTCTCAGGAGACTGAGGCAGAAGGGCTACAACATAGATCCTGTCTAAAAAGCAACCCCCTACACACACACACACACACACACACACACACACACAAACTGACAGGGAGGTTGTGGTGTACAATTTTTCTTCCTGGTTTCAGACTTAAAAGCAATGGGAATGGGGCCAGCAGATAGTGTAGCAGTTAAGGTGCTAGAATCCCACATGATTGATCACATTTCAAGTACTGGACCTGGTAGCTTGAAAATCACCCCAGGCATGTGTGCATTCATGCCCAAAATCCCAGGGGGAGAATGGAGGAGAAGGGATTGTGACATGTCTGTCCCCCACTAGGGGATGATTTCTCTGTCTCTGTTTGTCTCTCTTTGATGAGTGCACATGCCGCATGTCAAAAACCTAAAAAACAATGGAACTGATGAGTGGCTAGAGAAAATGTGGTATGTACACAATGGAATATTGTTCGGCCATTAAAAGAATGAAATCGATCATTTGTGGCAACATAGATGAAGCTGGAAGAAATAATACTAAGTGAAATAAACCATTCACTGAAAGACAGATACTGTACATCTTCGCTTGCTAGTAGAAGCTAAAATACGTGATTCAGAAAAGCAGAGCATGAAATGGTGGCTAGTGAAATGAAGCTGGGAAGGGGAGGGGATTAGGTCAGAACATGGAGAACCTGGTTATAGATGCAAATACAAGTGGATACCTGGAATGGGTTCTAGAGGACTCTTACCACAGCAGAGCCAGCTGTAGTTGGAGACAATGCCATGTATATTTCAAAACAGCTAAAAGAGGATTTGGAATAGTTTTAACACACCATAATGATAAATGTTTGAGACATGGATGTTTGCAATAAATGTTTGAGATGTGGATGCTTACGCATTGTATTTGTGTACTGAAAACTATTGTGCCCCATAAATGCATATGACTAAGACATGTCAATTACAAATTATAATAAAAATTGTGCTATAGTGAATTTCACACTGATGGAAGGCTTTATTTATTTATTTAGAGAGATTATTTTGCTGTAAAGTGCGGAAGCTCACCATAGAGACAGAGAGAGACAGAAAGACAAAGTGAGAACTCCGCCCCCCACTGAGGAGATGGCCACACTGCAGTTCCTTCTCCTCTTGGGATCTTGGGTAGGCATACACACACACACACACACACACACACACACATCCACCATGAGTTTTAAGCCACTGGATCCAGGACTCAAACTGGAGTCAATTACGTAGGAGTCCATCGACATAACCATTATGCCATCTGCTGGTCCCTGGAAGGCCATTTTAAACCTAGATTTTTTTCAAAACTAAGTTATGTGTTTAAATCTGTCATTGGAGTCTCAGTCCCTCTTAGCCTCTCTTCCTGCCTGTGCCTCTGCTTTCCTGATGCCCTTCTCCCTCTGTCCACTATCCTCTTTGCTCTGGTCAGTGTCCACCTGGTTTGCCCTTCGCTCTCTTGTCACCTTTCCTGTGCATTCAGACGTCACAAGCAGGTAACTTGGCTTACCACTGCCATGCTGGTCAGCTGATGTTCCCTCCCATAAAACAATTCCACTTCCTCTCCTTTCTGCCTGCCCTCCTTCATTTTGTCTTCCCATCCCTTCCTTCTCTCTGTTCTTGCTTTGTTTCTCCTTTCTATTAGTTATTGCTCCTTTGTTACATGCCAGTGTTTTGAGTAACATCAGCCTTGTCTGCTCCAATAGGATTGTTGGCTGTGGCTCCCTGCATAAGTGTGTGGGATTACCATCTTCCTGTGAGTGTTCTCTGATCAAAGACAGCAAGCAATTAATACCATCCTCCACTTGTCTATATATTTACACACACACACACACACACACACATATATATATATATATACACACACACATATTCACATACATACATACATACACCTGGACAGTGCTACCACAATCTCCACATGCCCCCAATTAATGGATTGATCAATGAAACAAATATTTATTAAGTCCTTATTATGTCCCAGGAATCTCCCAGGCACAGGGATATTCCAAAAAACTATATGGGTCAGGGGGTCAGGGCTTCCACTTTGTTGAAGCATATGCTCTAGTGAAGGAGAAAAGATAATGATAACTGGTTCTTAATTCTGTAAACAGTAATTGTTTTGTTGACAGGGATTGCTTGTTTTTGGGTTGTCAGAAAATTCATGGCTATTTTTCCTAAGTTTTTCTATGCAAAAATGCATCATGACTTTCCGACAATATATACTTCAGTGGCCCAAAAGCAATCCATGGAGGACTTGCATTCAGCTCCTAGCTCTGCCATTTGCCATACGGGACTGGAGTATGCCCCTGTGCTTCTGCAAGGCTGGTGTCATGTCCCATTTATAAGGTGAGCATAATGAGGTTGACCTCTCGGGTTGGTTGTGAGGTATGAGTGAGGCAATGTGACCACAACAGTAGCTGGCCACTCTCCACCCACAGGTAATTGACACCTGCCACGTCCTGGCCTTGTTCAACAAGGTGGAGTTAGTACATCTGAACACAATTGATGGGTCATGTCAGCTTGCCACCCTATGGCTGCTAACTGGTACTAGTTCAGTCTATTATTGTATTATTTTCCTGAGGCTACATAACAAATTACTGCAAACTGGGTGGCCAAAGGGAACAGAAACCTATTTTCTCACAGTTCTGGAGACCAGAAGTCTCCTATCAAAATGTAGACAGGGTTGGTTCCTTCTAGAGAATCTGTTCCCTACCTCTGTTTTTAACTTCATTTGGCTGTTAGTGATCCTTGGTGTTCTTTAGCTTGGAGACACATCAATCCTGTCTCTGCCCCCATCATTATTTGACCTTTTTCTCTCTGTGTCTCTGTGATCAAATATCCACATTTTATAAGGACAGCAGTCATTGCATTAGGGCCTACCTTTATCCAGTGTGACTTTGTCTTAGCTTGATTACATTCGCAAAGGCTCTCTTTCCAAATAAGGTTGGATTCACAAGTTAGAACTCAAACATATCTTCCTGGTAGAATGAATTAATCCACATTTATATTTGTTTATAGATTTGAAGCCACCTTCCAACTCATCCTGAATTATCTGTTTGTATCTTTGCTTCTGTAGAATTCAGACAACATCTCTGATAGTGAATCAGAGGTGTGTGTCTTCCTAGGAATGTGTGGAGGGCAGACTTTCCTGGGAGGAAATGCAACTGAGGCTAGCAGGCTGCCTTCCTTCCCTTATTCATTTCTCAAGGCTGGTCCTCTTTCCTCTTTCAGATCCTTTTTATATCCTGCTGTGAGGTCACAACCTGCCTCTTCCCTCTCCCATGACCAAAATGTCCACCAAAGGATGACCCACAAGTGGACTCTCTGTCTCTCCAGTCAGAGCTATGAACCCTTTCTGTGATCCCCTTTCTCAATCATATTGGAAAGACCTTAGTCCCCTACTACCACTGCTGGAACCTGTCATTGTACTTACTTTCTGGCCTTCTGATTGAGTCTTGTTCTGCCTTGTCATCCAAGGGGTCCTCTCCAAACTGCACATGGTATGGCAAGTGTGCCAATTCTTTAGGTTATAGGCTTGGTGAGGACAGTCACTGGGTCCCTGGTGTTTCTCTGTCCCTACTGTTTGGCCCACTAGGGGAGCTGAATAGATGCTTGTTGCATAACTGTAAGATTGCAAGACCTTGATGATTTTATATTACTTACTTCCACTTTGGGAAAGTGGCACAGCCTTCACAATCTCTTTTCTTGCAGAACTTAACACTGTACCCCAAGAAGAAAACCACTCAGAAAGGTTACAGTCAACCTCTCTGCCTTTCTTTGTATCCACTGTTCCTTTTTTGTGGAATATCCTTTCCTATTTTGTCAGCTTTTTCACAGCTCATCCCAACATTCTCCTCTCAAGGGACACCTTCCCTGGCAACCTTCCCTATGATTGAAAACTACATTAGCTGCCCCCAAATCTCTAGTCACTTAGTAGGCACCACTGCTAGACTGTAATCTCACAGAAGGCAAGGGCTGTGTCCCATTCATCTCTTTATTCACAGGTCACTATGCATAGAAGGAATGCTGGTGGCCATTCCCATGAAATAATTTATTATGTTCACAGTGATAAGATGCCCCAGACAGATAACCAATAATTTTTATTTTCTAGGTATGGAATTTGAGACTCAGAGAGGTTAAGTGACCTGGCTGAGAACACACAGAGTGGTGTTGGCAGAGTGAGTGGCCCCAAATTATCCTTAGGCAGCACATACCTCAGCACACAGGAGAGTAAATGCGAGGATGTGGGCTGCCCACATGTGGTCACAGGACTCTTCAAGGCAGGCCTGGCTCCTGGCCATGCACTTGGGAGACTGTGGGTACCAGGAACTGTAGCCACTTCCATCACTGTGATTTCCAAGAGATTTCTGTTTCAATTGCTCTTTTCAAGTGTCGTACTTGTAGTTCCATGTGTGGGGGACTTAGTGTTTGTAGCAACTGCTAATGACAGGGCTACTGAAAAAGACTGTCTATTTTTGGAGTTAAGCTTCAGTCTAAAAGAAATAAAAATAAACATTGAGGTTTTTGTAAGAAAATATATAGAAATAAATCAATTTCATCTCAGAATGTTCTCCTTCCTAGTGAGGGAGGAGTGGGGATTTAATGTAGGAGTCAGAGTCAGGTTGTTTAGATTTACATCCTGGCCCTGCCATGAACTAACTTTTCCATAGGATGACACCTTCTTTAGTTCTTGTTGGTTCCAAAGACAGTTATGGGGTCAGACCTGGCCTGGTAGAAGCCTTTTCTACCTTCTCAAGTAGCTGAAGGCTCCTTCACCGTTCTAGGAGTGAATCTTGACTGGGCAAGAGGATTAACATTTTATAGGGCCATTCCAAATTGTGCCTTATCTGCTCCAACCTTTTTTTTTTTTTTTAAGGTTTTTGCCATAGAGTGCATACATTTACTGAGAAAGAGAGAGGGATAGTGAAAAATCAATCACCCCACCCAGGGGAGGTGGCCATGCCATAATCCCTTCTCCATCCTCCTCTCAGAATTTTGGGCATGCACACATATGCACCTGGCATGATTTTCAAGCTGCTTGGTCTTGAACCACAGTTAGCTATGTGAGAATACAATGCTTACCCACCACACTACCTGCTGGCTCCATCTGCTCCAATCTTATCTGAGCTTCAATGAATAATCACCAAATATTACTAATAGTGATAATGATAATTAATGCTAATAATACCTTATATTTTCTGAGCAATTACTATATACCAAGTCCTTGCTAAACACTTATGGAAGTATTGTTGTTTTGCAAAGAATTTTTTTTTTCTTCCTGATCAACCCTAGGAGCAGAGTATACTTCCTGATCAATTTTGACACAACCCCATCAACTTTGAACTTGTTCATGTGACTTAGTTTGACTGTAGAATTTGGATGGAAGAAATCGTGTGCCAGTTCTAAGAAGAGATTGGAAGAGGTACTGTGTGTTCCTGCTGCTCCCTGGTCCTGCTGCTGTCCATCCCTATAAGCACCTGCCCCAGGCAGCAGCTGCTCCTTCAGCCTAGTTCCTGGAAAGAGGGAGCATACAGGACAGATGTGAATCCAGCTTGCAGTCAAGGTTGTCTGAGCCATACTTAATCCTCTGACTTGAGAGCAATCATGTGTCTGGGTATGTCATTAAGATTTGGGTTGTTTGTTATTGCAGCAAAAGCTCACTAATACAGCACTTCATAAAGATGATCTTAGATAACTCTGGGAGTACATCCTCTGAGGTTGATAAATTATGCTCTCATTTTATATATGGATTGTGCTAGATCCTGTGTTCCTGGAATCATGCTAAGTTTGATCATCTATAATTCTAAGGCCTGAGATCTGGCATTACCAGTTCTCTCTTAGGCTGTGGTTACTTGGGTTGAAGAACAGCATTGTTTCGGGGCTTACATATTAAGGGTGATGCTATAGGAGACACTGAAGGTAAGAAGAAACTCTGTCTCTTGGATTCCACTGGGGTTTGGAAGGGCTAAGAGCAGCCCTTTATTCTACTTTACATCACAGAGATGAACTGATTTCTGGAAGGTTATTATGCCTGCAGAATTAGTCAGTGGAACTCCACTGGACTTACTGTCCCACATGTCGGAAAGGATCCCAGTCCCAGAGTCTTGTGGTTCAGTGATGGCCTTCCAGAGCCTTGGGGTCCACTGAGTCATCTGTAGACTAAGATTCTCCAGAGCCTTGGTGCCATATACAGGGAAGCTAAAGGCTGGCTCAGGCAGCTAAGCAATCATTTAAGGAAGTGTATCTCATAGTATTCCTGCTTCATTACCGCTAAGTGGGAGATCCTACTTTAAATCTAAGTCCCTTTGGAACTCCTGAGCCTTTCCTGAACCTTCTGAAAGGCCTTCTTTTTTTCTGTTTTTAGGTTTTTTTTTTCCTCCTCTGTAGGGCACATGTGCTCACCAGAAAGTGACAGAGAAATAGTGAGAGGGAAAGTGAGAAAAGTGAGAAATCACCCCCTGAGGGATGGGATGGCCATGCTGCAACCCCATGTCCTCCATTCTCCTACTGGTATTTTTTTAAAAAGAATTATTTTATTTAACTTCATTTATTTTAATTTGACCAGAGAGGGACAGAGCAAGAGAGCAAAAGTGAGAGAGCAAGCTGCCAGGTCCGGGACTCGAACCACATTTGGCCATATGGGAGTTCAGCACCCTTAACCACGATGCCATTTGCTGGCCCTTCCTCCTGGGATTTTGAGCAAACATGCACATGCACCAGACATGATCTTCAGGTCCAGTACTTGAACTGCTGTTGGCCATGTGGGAGTCCTGCAATGTAAACACTACACCACCTGTTGGCCTCTTTTTATGCAGCACCTGTTGCCAATAATGCTTTTTCCTGCCCACATTATCCCAGCACCCAGTTGAGGCCTGGATCCCCACTCCCCACGTATCCTGAGAGTCTCTCAGATGAGAACCCTGCTGTGTTAAGAGCCCAGGGCCCTATATGCAAATGATAGAATGTCATTTTCTATGAAGTGAAGATGTGTGTTGATAAATCCAAATGGTTCTCCTTAGAAACCTGTAGCCTCCAGTGACTGGAAGGGCAATGGATGGAGTGACTGCAAGCACATTATATTGATTTCAAGGAAGTAACTGAAGTGAGAGTTCAGAATGCCTCCTGGAAGGCAAGCAGCCCCTGGTTCTGGCAAGGTGCTAATGAGCTCCCCAGCCAGCTCTAGCTCAACCTGCAGACCTGCATCTTTTCCAGCAAAAGACCTAGGGACCGCCGTGAAGGAGGGCACCAGCAAGTGGGGGCGGTAGAACTGAGTAATACCAAGCAGCTTCATGGGCTCCCTAAGTCTTTTGTTTCTTTTTCCTTTTATCATCACAAGGCAAAGCAAAGAGCCAGGCATGCAGTGGGAATTCTTCCCTGTATCATGTTCTGATCTGTTTGCTTGTATAAACGAGCCTGTCTTTCAGAAGAAAGTGAACCCTCCTCCTCTAAAGGGACATAAACCCAAGGTTTTGCTTATCCCTCCCCCTGTGATTCTCTCCACCCTCCCAGTTTCCTGAGACTGACTCACTGTGTTTCCATGCAGTTGTCAGAATGTACACGTCATCTGGAGGGCAGGTGGTTAAACCTTGGATCCGGGGAGGGAGTTGCATGGAAGCAGGCAGATGCTGGCTCATCAAGCGGGTACCTTTCCTTCCACGTGAGGTTGCATCATCCTGTTTCTATGCTGAGAAGCCTTTTGAGAGATCAGCTTTTCTATTTATCCATCGTAAGATTGGTAGTTTGTCTCCTGTCCACCCTGTGTGGGTTAAAGTGTGCCTGCAGCTCAGCCGCAAGAAAGTTGCAGGCCAGGAGAAGGATACAGGGATCTTGCATTGAAATATGAATATCTACATTCCTTTTTTTCACCTTGAATTTCAAAAATATGTATGTTTTTCTTTCTTTTCAAAGATATGCTTTACCAGCATACATTTAAATTCTAGGCCCTGAGGCAGATATTTCAGCCGTGAGCCCCCAAGCATCAGATTTCCAATGAAAGGAAACCTGAGTTTTAATCTTAACTTTGCAACAACATGAAACTTGCCAAATCTCTAAACATGAAACAGTGTGATCTTTCATCCTTCAGTGCCTTTACTTCTGTCCTTTTTTTTTTCTGCTGCTTTTTCAGTCATCCTTGAAAGCTTAATTTAGATGTCATCCGTTCTATGAACACTTTGTCAATTTCCCCAAGCAGATATAAACGGTACCTCTTTTTAGCGCTTCCAAACATACCTCTATTTAAAATATTCCTTGCTTGTTCATTCATTTACCCAAATATTTATTAAGTGGCTACTGTATGTCCAGGTACTGTTGTTGGTACCCAGGGATACAGGGGTCAATCAAACTGATAAAGTATATATTGTAGGGACCAGAAGTTAGGGTAATGGCTGTGTCACTGGACTCCCATGTAGTCGACTGTGGTTCGCGTTCCGGACCCGGTGGCTTAAAACTCACGCCGGGCATGTGTGCGTGTGTGCCCAAGATCCCAAGAGGAAAATGGAGGAGAAGGGACTGCGGTGTGGCCATCCCCCCTGGGGGGGTGATTTCTCACTTTCTGTCTCTCTGTCTCTCTATCTCTCTCTGGTGAGCGCATGCACCCTATAGCAAAAACCTCTCCCCCCGCAAAAAAAAAAGTATATATTGTAGACCAGTGCTGTCTGATGGGACTTTGCACGATGATTAAAATGTTTTCTACCTGAGCTGTCTGACATCTGTGATTTGGTAGTCATATGTGGCTATCAAGCACTTGAAATGTGGCACTTGTGACTGGGAAATGAAATTTTGAATTTTATGTAATTTTATTGAAATCTACATTTCAATAGCCATATGTGGCTAGCAGCTACCATATGATATAGGATAGCACCATTCTACAAGGAGAAATGGGCTAGACCAGTAGAGTATTACAGATTGTGATTAGGACTGTGTTGGAATCAAATTGGTCACAGTGACAGAGAATAAATAGGGAGACCCACTTTGGTGAAGGAAATACACAGGCTAATTGGAAGAAGTGAGGTTTGATCTAGGATGAGATGATATCAATAATTTAAACCATAGGAAAAAGACATTTCTGATTAGTAATTAGGAAACCCTGAAGGTGGGAATGCTTTGGTGGTTGAAGGTAGTAAAGGTGGTCCAGTGCTCCTGGAGTGGCTGGGTGAGTGGTGAGAATAAAGTCCGGAGAGAGAGACAGGAGATAGATCATTCAAGGCCTTGGTGGCCACAGAGTACTAGAAAGGGCTTGCTGGAGGTCCTAGCACCAGATAAAGAAGAGCAAGACACTGGATCCACATTGCCTGGCTGTCAGCTCAGTGCTCCCAATGTTCCATGCTGCCTGAGCAACATGGGCTCCTGACCTCTGCACACAATACTAGGCCTAGTGGTGAGCCTCATCTGCATCCTGTTTCCATTCCCGTCTCCAGCCTGATTTATTTAGGCCTAATTTATGTAGCTGGTGTACACAGGTAGTACATGTTGAACTTGGGGGATCACTTGTTTGTCTTTGTGAAAGTAATATTACCATCTCCACTGGAGCCATCTTTTCTGATCATGCCTGCTGGATAGTTAAGATTCTGGAAGCATTTAGCAGAAGAAGGAATTGCTGTAATGACAAGTGGATCCTTCTGTAACCTCCACTAAATTGGATGAAGTGACAGCCCCAGTGAAGACTCAAATGAAATTTGGTGCAATTAGTGTAGGCTGAATGGCTGGTTCCAGAACCAGTGTGGAAATATCACAGCTGGTTCATGGACCCATGGAAAAATCTGGCTGGGCAGTAGATGATTGTGCTTATAGGCCAGGTAAAGATATATATATAAAATTTATTATTTTTTTGGAAAGGTTTTTGCTATAGGGTGCGTGTGCTCACCAGAGAGAGAGAGACAGAGAGATGGAAAGTGAGAAATCCACCCCACCCAGGGGGGATAGCCACACCAGAATCCCTTCTCCTTTATTCTCCTCTCAGGATCTTGGGCACATATGCACACACGCCCGGCATGAGTTTTAAGTCATTGAGTCCAGGACTTGAACTGCAGTCGACTACATGGGAGTCCAGCGACATAGCCATTATGCTAACTACTGGTCCCAAGATATTTGCTTTGCCTGTTCATCCCCTCCAACCTTCCTATGAATTCTATGTTTCTCTTTAGACATTTCTTTGAAGGAAGTGGTGGGAATCACTGAGGCATAGGGCATATGTTAGCCTGGGTATTTTGGAAACAAAATATGAGACAGAGAGTTGAGTACAGGAGGCTTATTTGGGAAAGCTCTATGGAAGTACACCCACAGGGAAGCCAACAAGCAGGACTGGGCAGAGGGAGATGCTGACTCATGATGAGGCCTCAGGCAATTCTGTGGGCAAACCCTGAAGGTAGGAAAGTTCCCCAGAATTGCCCCACTCTAAAGAGAGAGACCAGAGTACTCAGGTATGGAGTGTGCAGTTCTAGGGTCAGGCAGACCAGAATGAGGATTCATGCTCCACTACTTTCTCTTTCTTTTTTCTTTTTCCAAATTATTTATTTGTTTAATTCCATTTGTTATTATTTTTAATTTGACCAAAGATAGAAAGAGAGAGAGAGAGAGAGACAGAGAAAGCCACCAGGTTCAGGATGCAAACCGCGGTCAGCTATGTGGAAATCCAGTGCCTTTAACCACCATGCCACTACAGCCCGTGCTCTACTTTCTTTTTCTTTCTATTTTTTTTCCAAATTATTTATTTATTTAATTCCATTTGTTATTATTTTTAATTTGACCAAAGACAGAAAGAGAGAGAGAGAAAGCCACCAGGTTCAGGATGCAAACTGTGGTCAGCCATGTGGGAATCCAGTGCCTTTAACCACCATGCCACCTAAGGCCCCTGCTCTGCCACTTTCTAGATGAATGATGCTGAGTCAGCCACATTTTCTCCTGTGGACACTGAGGGCACAGATGTGGTGTATGTGTTTGCTGTTCCACTTTAGTTAGTTTGAGTCTTTCTCATCCATAAAACTGGCTGAGGCTACCTATATCATAGAGCTGTTGGGAGGACTAAGTACTTATTAGGCCCATAGCACAGTGCCTGATATATGGTAGGGGTTGTCATCCTCATCTTCATTGCAAACTGTGGTCAGCTCAGCCTGGCCAAGGACAGGTCAGGACAAATCTCAGCTTTTTCGTTTACTATATGATATATGCAGCTGCCAACAGAGACAGAAAGAGAAAGAGGGAATGTGAGAAATCACTCCCCAAGGTGGTTGGTCACGCTGTAATCTCTTCTCCACTTTCCTCTCAGGATTTTCAGCATACACACACACATTCCCAACAAGTTTTTCAAACCACTGGATCTGGAACTCAAACTATGCAGTCAGGCATGTGGCATCCAACTGCCTTATCCTCCATGCTCCCTGTTGACCCAGGATTGCAACTTTGAACCCAGATGCTAGAATCCAGACTTAAGTGAAGAACAAAGTCTTGAGAAGAAAGGAGGAATCATGGTGATATCAGATTGTTCATGATTGATTAGAAGACTTCTTTAGTCCAGTCCAAGACCACTTTCCAAGAGATCTGAAAGAATGGATACTTTGAGGACTACCTCTGAGTATGGTTCCACATCTGAAGCTGGGATCCAAGCAACATTCCTTCTTGATTTTCTCCCCTCCTCTGCCTATATCGTCCTTCCATCCAGCTCTCTTCTTACACAGCCACAGCCTTAACTTCTGCGTGGGAGGAAGGGGCCATGAGAATCCTGTCTTCCTAGTCTCAAAAACTCCAGCTCCTTGTAGGCGTCGTTCTGTCCTAGCCTGCAGTGGAAGCCAATGTAGAACCCCACATCCCAGTCCTGTTCTTACCCCATTGTTGGGCACACAGCAGGACTCTACAGGCAAATGGGAAAGAAAAGGCTTGATCACTGTTTATTTTCCTTAATTTTCATTGTGCCTCTTTTATTTTTACCCTTGATTACAAGCAACAGAAAAGTTTCACCGCCCTCCCCCCTTTGCAGCTGTTGGTTTGAAAAGCAGTCGCTAGACCGACCCCCACCCCACCCCCGTAGGCTCAGAAAGGAGAGAAATTAACTAAAAGGGAAACAAGAGATGCATTTTTAGTTCATGGCGGGAGGCTCATTTTGCCAAACCTATAGTCTTTTGCCTGATTCCAGAACCTTCTTTGAATGCCAACCTACAGCTTCTGGGCACAAAGTAATTTTAGTTGTTATCATTGTTAGTTGCCTTTTTTTTTTTTTTAAGACAAACTGAGTGATCTCTTTGAAGCCCCTCTGTAGACATTTCTGTGTTGTGAATTTAGTGATGCTGTTTATAGAGAAGGCAAATCTACTGATCAGGTAGTAAAGACTTTGATTATTTTTCACATCCCTTATTTACTCCTTGAGTTTTGCATATTTATTCATTTATCAAACACATTTATGTAGCTGCTAATTACTTGCATTTTGCCAGTGGCTAGGATGCAAAGTTAAATAAATTTCTCTGACCTCAAGTGTACTCATGGTCTGCCTGTGGAGACTTGCATGTAAACCAGTAATTGCAATGAAGGGCTAGCAGCATTACATTTAGAGAATGGTCATTGTTAAAGCATGGGTGTGCCGTCATTGTCCCTTAACTCAATGCTCTGTTTTGTCTCATACTGACTGTGTGACCTTTGGTTCAGTATCCTTTCTACACTTCTCTTCATCAGTTATAAAGAAGACATGACAGACTTTGCCTCAAGGGGTTCAGAAGACTGAATGTGATAGTGCATGTGGAATTCTTGGTGGGAGGCCTGGTGCAGAGTGAATGTTCAGAAATGTTAGATACCTTCACTGCTGGTGCTAGGTAAGGGAGCTCTGGCTGTGCCTCAGAGGTGGGGGTTCCAAATTTGACTTCACCTAAATACTTTAACTTGTAGCAAGTTTCCTAACTTCTCCACCCTTGTGAAATGGTCATGTGATTTTATTCATAGGTAAGACAGTACTACTTCAAGTGTGGTCATGGACCAACTGCCTGGCAGTCTAGAAATATAAATTCTTGGGCTTTACCCCAGACTTACTGAATCAAAATCTGGCATGGAGTTTAAGAATCTATGTTTTCAGACTGGCAGGTGGCATGATGGTTAATGGTGCTGAACTTTCCCACATGACTGACCATAGTTTGAGTCCTGGACCTGGTGGCTTACTTTCTTACTTTCCTTCACTCTCTCTCTCACTCACTCTGTCCCTCTCTGGTCAAATTACAATAAATAAATGGATAAATAAATTTAAAATAAAATAGCATCTTAAAAAAAGAGAATCTATGTTTTAAGTTTTTCAGGGTATTTTGAAGCATATTAAAATTTTAGAAGCGCTAGTTAAGAGATAAGGTATGACAGTGCAGACTTGGTGGCTCAGTGGTAGCATAATGTTCTGCAGTCCTGGAAGCCATTATGTTACTAGGGGTTCAGTTCCTGGATCAACTTGTCTATGCCAGGAGTGTGTGTGTGCCCATAATCTTGGTTGCCTGAAAGGCTGGGGGTTGAGTGAGGAGACATTATGGCTCAATACCATGTTGAGTGTGCTCATCTTTCTCCCCTCCCCTTTCTCATGAAATAAATAAAAATAATACACTTTACAAAAAGAGAAATGAGATATGACAGTTATCCAGCACAGAACCTACAAATTCCAATGCTTGATAAAGATATTTACAGCTGTTATTGTAGTGAGAGCAAAGATAGCCATCAGTGAATAAATCTTTTTCAGAGGTGCAACAGGCTTCTCTGAAAGGGTTGAGATGAGCTGGCTCTAGAAAGATGATTGTGAGTTTTAAGATCGAAGAACATTTCTCAATGGGAATATAATACGTTGAAAAGCACAGTGGTGTTTGGAGGATGATGCAAAGTTTGGTGCTGCTCAAATGCAAAATTCAAGAAAAGTGACTGGAGAACATGTCAATAGAGATGCAGTATAGGAGAACCAGATCAGAAGGCTCTGCTTTGACTGGACCAAAGACTTTGGATTTGATCCTGGGGACTTCTGAAAGGTTCTCAACACAGAAATTACAAGGTTAAATTTGTTAGTAAAATCAGTCACTGAGGCTGCAATACCTTAGCAGGAAGACCAAGTAGACTAGGCCAATAATTGTCCCTGGAATCTTCAGAAGAATTCTCCTACTGAAATTAAACATTGACTGGGTCTACCAGTTGTCTTTTTCATATTTGTTCTTCATTTGCCTTCCTTTAAGCATTATTGGGCACCTGCAATGCTCCAAGCACTTAGGGGTACACACAGATACAATGAAAAAATGTATTTTGATTTTTTTTTTTTAAGATTTTTGCTCTAGGGTCTGTGTGCTCATTAGAGAGAGAGGTAAAGTGAGACATCTCCTCTTGGAGAGAAGGCCATGCCACAGTTCCTTCTCTAGTCTCCTCTAGGAATTTTAACCATGCACGCATATGTGCCCAGCATGGTTTTCAAGCCACTGGGTTCAGGACTTGAACTACATGGTTGGCCGAATGGAATCCAGCCACCTTAACCATCATGCTACCTGCTGGCCCCATGGGAAAAAAAAAATTCCTAACCCTTTATTCCAAGTCTCCTGACAAAGATGACAAGTGTGATTGTAGATATCTACCAATGTAGGAACAATTGTTAACTAATCTCTGCTAGTTAATTGTACCCTGGTAATGTTCTCGGGGTACCCAAAATAAAGTCTTACTTAGTCCTCACAATGGCTTATTTTACATCTGAAGGAGTTTGACTGAGATATGAATGGACTAGGATTTACAAAAGAATAGATATCAAAGAGGATGTCAACTTTGGTGAAGCCTTTTTTTTTTTTTTCCTGGTGTGGGAACACAGAGGTTTCAGAACAAATTGGAAGAACAATTAGGAGACCAGCACAAGGCCATCTGAGACTCCAAACAAAGAAGGGCTCACTTTGTCCTGTCAGCAATAGGGCAGTCTTTAGAAGATATTAAAAGGCAGGTGTCATGATCACAGATGCTCTGACATCTTGGAGTATTTGCAGGCAAAAAGTGAGGCCTTGGGAGGTAACCTTTTGTGAGGGGCACTGGCATTTATTCATAGCATTTCTACTTCTTTGCCTAATTCTTTTAAGATCTGTGTCTGTGTCAAAATCTCAGCAGGATGAGTAAGGCATCGAAGCCCTTCTATTCTACTGCCTCCTCCCACTCCCTGAAAAATCCCATTAGTAACAGCTCATCAGTCTCCACCGCATAGTGATGGCAGCTGCCGAAGGGCTGAACTTGGACTGCACATGTGTGTCCTGAGACTGGAAGACTGAGGGGCCTAAGAGAGAGATGGAAGAACAGGGAGTCCTCCCATGGGTGGGATTCCTGACATATTGGCTCAAGCAGACCTCTAGGCATGGGGACTACGTTTTGTTCCCATTTGAGGAATAGGAAAAATGAAGCTTAGGAAGGTTAAGTTATTCGCTCATGGAGCTTCTAGTGGGCTGAAAACCTGATTTTCTGTGTTGCTCTGTATAGACAATGATATGCTGGTAACACTTCAGCAATAAGACTTAGGCTTTATCATGGGCAAGTCTCTAGCCACATCAAGACCATAGGCCCCTGCGGTAGACAGAATAATGGTCCCCAAAGATACCTGCATAGTAATCCCCAGAACCTGTGAGAATATTAATTTACACAGCAATGTAATTTTGCATATATGATAAGTATTCTGTGATGGAGAGATTATGCTAAATTACCTGGGCCCAAAGTAATCACAGGAACCTTCATTTATTTTTTTGTGAGAGAAATTTTTGCCCTAGGGTACGTGAGCTTGCCAGAGACATAGCAAATGGCCATACCTCAATCCCTTTTCCTCCATTCTCCTCTCAGGATTTTGGGCACATATGCACACATGTCTGGCATAAGTTTCAGGCTGCTAGATCTGGGACTTGAACCATGATTGATCACATGGGAGTCAGGCACCTTAACCACTATACCACCTACTGGCCTCAATCATAGGAATTTCAAATAAAGGCAGTGGGAGGGGTCAGAGTCAGAGGAGGAGATGTGGTTAGAAAGAGAGAGAGACAGAGATTCAAGAATGCTATGCTGGTGGCTCAAAGATGGAGGGAGAGACCAAGAGCCAAGGAATGCAGATGGCCCATAAGATCCAAAAATAGCAAGGGAGCAGATTCTCATCTGATCTCCAGAAGGAATGCAGACCTGCCAACACTTTGACTTCTAGATCTGTAAGATAATACATTTGTTTTGTGGTAATTTGTAGAGCAGCAATGGGAGAGTCATAAAAGTGCCCTCAACTCATACAGCAGTCTTCTCAGGGCCCTGCTCTGTCATCCACCGATGACACTGGATTTCTATCATCTTGGTCACCTTCTCTTCTCTGAGCCTCACTTATCTCATCTGTAAAATGGAGGATTTTAATATCCATTGTGCAAATTTGTGGTTACCTCTTTTTTTTTTTTTAAGAGGTTTTTTGCCTTGGGATGCATATGCTTGCTGGGTGAAGAGAGAAAGAGAGACGGACACAGTGAGAGGGAAAGTGAGAAATCACTCCCCGGGGAGGGATGGCTACATAGAAATCCCTTCTCTTCTCAGGATCTTGGGCACATACATGGTGTGAGTTTTAGGCCACAGGGTCTGGGACTAGAACTGCAATCAGCCATGTGGGAGTCCAGCAACATGGCCATCTGCTTGTCCCTACCTTATACTCTTAATTCCCAATGGGAATTTATTTTCTCAGGGAAAACCATCCTCACTGGATGATGCAGTGCCTGCTGTATGCGTGCTCTAGGCTCCCTGCTCTTTTCTTTACAGTGTGTTCATTTCTTTTGAGAAGCGAACAAAGAGTATTTACAGAGATTTGGGCAAAGTTGAGGAAACTAACAAGAAATGAGGAGGCACCAGGGATAAGCAATATTAGGAAGCTCTTGCTTCCCAGGGCTGCAGGGCCAGGGAGAGGGAGTGGTGCAATCTGAGTCCACGGAGAATTTAGGGAGCGGAATGGTGGAGGTAACTGAGAAAGAAATGCCCTGAGGTTTCCTTTATTCACCCTCTATCTCCTTTCGTAGCCTCCATTGATTGACTCCTCCTGGAAGCCAGTGAGAAGGGACCTGGGAGGTGTGGTGATGAGGGTTAGGCATGGTGCATGGTGCCTGGATGAGGGGGACAAATGGGCCATCGGCACAAACGTGCAGCCGAAATTAATGTATGTCCATTGCTGTGTAATGTTTCTTCACAGTTTATGTCAGTGGTAATGTTGCCCTTAGATGATTAGAATAAAAAGTGAGATTTTTGAAGGATGAGAATTTTGTAGCTTTGCCTACCATTGTTTTTCCAGGGACAGAACACAAACTAAATGCTCAATGTATGTTCATTGAATGAGTACATATGTGAGTGAATGTACAACTAAAGAAACACTCTGAAAGTCACATTTTGCTATACATAACTTAATTTTTATTCACAGAAACCAGCCTCAGAGAGATCAAGTTGTTTTTCTAAGGTCAAACAGGAAGTATCAGAACCAGGATTTGAATCCCAGTCTTCTGGGTCCAAGGTCACTGGTATTCCCACCCCAGCCCAATTGGCTACCCTGTGTGGGTAAGGAGTAAGGATTTTGCCTTTGGCTTTTTATGACCTCATGGCATTCTGGTCTGCTCACACCATGTAGGCTCCTTGGGTAACTGGCTGCCAGTGACATAACAGTACTGTCTCTGAGACAGTGCTACCTGGGCTGGGGCATCTTCTGCAAGGAAGCTTAATGAGCATAACTCAACAAAATCAGGTGGCACTTTGCTGTGGGCTACTCTGAATTTAGAAGGATTCAACATGGCTACATGGCATGTAAAGGGAAACATGTCTCTGTATGGTAAGCTGAAGAGTGTGGAGAGGACCTAAGAAGGGGTGATGCAATTCCTCATCGGGTAGACTATGGGCCACTGCTGCAGAGGACATGGCACCCCCCACTTCCCATTGTTGCATCTGGACCACCAGCCTCTTCTGGAAATAGTGTAGGAATGGTGAGCTGTGAGAGCTGTCCCTGGCCTGGCTGGCTTCTAGGTTCAGAAGGTGCCAGAGCATAGGAAAGGCTGCCCTGGGAGGTGAGAGGTACACACTGTAGCCTCTGGTGGAGCACTTGGCCCATGGCTGACTTGATTGCTTTAGAGCTGGGCAGAACCGGACATAAATTCTAGTTTTTTTCGTGTGTTCCTGCAGTGTCCATTTTTTTTTTCCATCAAAGACAGTAGGGTAATAATCCATTCTTTGTAAAACTAGTGTGAAGATTTAATAATCAAAATAACAACAATAAAATAACATTGATTGAGTGCTTATTATAGATGTATTAGGCATTGACCTAAATGCTTTATATATATTTACTATTTAATTCTCACAGCAATTTTGCAAGATAAGTATCCCTATTATTACCTATCTATGATACACAAGACCACTGGGGTTGTAACTTAGAAATGTCAGAGGTAGGATTTGAACTCAGGTTATCTGAGTCTGAAAGGCTGGTTTTCCAGCCACTAATGTTTCCTGTCTTCTATGCTAGTTCTGCAAAATTTTTTAAATCTGCAATAGGCCTGAGGAACATCTGGTGTGTGCTGAGACTGTCTATACCGTATTTGTTCCCATAGAGCTGTGCTATCCCATATAGCAGCAACTGGACATATGTGGTTCTTTGAAATTAACTTTAAATTAATTAAATTTTAATCAAAATAGAAATTTCAGTTTCTCAGTCAAAAGCTACATGTGCCAATCACACCATATGGGACAGTGTGGATACAGAACATCCTCATCATTGCATCCTCTTCATCAGTGCTGCCATGGATGGTGGCACAGCCCTGAGTGTGGCCAGAAGGCAGACAGGCTGGCCCAGAGTACTCTGAGACTCTTCGAAGGGACAGGGGGGAGGATTCCAACTCCCAGTGGGGATAAAGAGAATGGAATTGACCAGGTAGGAAGTGCTTGACCAGCCCACTTAGAGTGGAAGTAGAAGTCTATCTCAGGGAGCCTCCATGATGTGGTGTCAGAAGCCATGGGAAGAGACCATTTCAGAAGTGGGAGGATCAGATGTTAATATCCAGTGGACTTAGCCACCAGTGAGCATTAAATGACACATGTCTTGGTGGTGTGATTGTGGCAGGAGCATCACTGGAGTGGGAATGGGTGGTTGAGGCAGTGGAGACAGTGGTCATAGGTAATCCCTGTTTGACACCAGCAGTATTGGTATCACCTTGGAGCTTGTTTAAAATGCAGATACTTGGGCTTCCTTTCCCAAACCTACTGAATTGGAGTCTGCATTTTAACAAGCTCATCAGGTGATTCACGGACCCAGTAGCAATGACTTCTCACATTGTAGGAAGCATCTACAACCCTTCCTCTCCATGACCCATCTCAGCCCCAGCTCCTGTCATATGCTTCTCTGGACAGTACCTTGTTTCTTGTCTTTCAGGGGTTCCCTATTGACCTTCAGATAAGTTTCAATTTTTGAACCAGACTTCATCCTTCACAGAGAGAGACAGAGAGACATAAAGTGAGAAATCACCCCCCAGGGGGGATGGCCACACTGCAATCCCTTCTCCTCCACTCTCCTCTCAGAATCTTGGGTATGCACACCCATGTGCCCAGTGTGAGTTTTAAGCCACTGGGTCCAGAATGAGAACCGTGGTTGACTACATGGGAATCCAACGACATAGCCATTACGCTAACTGCTGATCCCGCTTCATCCTTCCTTTGTCACCTCATTTTCAAGTACTCTGTCCCTGTATTTGCCTTCTGTCTATATCAAACAACTTTGTTTCAGAAATTGCCCTGGATGTGCCAATTGCATGCCTATGTTCAAGCTGCTCAAATCTGTTCCTATCTTCTTGGAGGCATGCTACCCACTTAGACATAACACTTGGCTCTGTCCTCACATTATTCTTATTTGACACTTGTCACACCTTGTCACTTGTATGTTTACTTGGGTGTCTTGTCACATAGACAGTCTGTGAACAAAGCATCAGGGACAAGGTGAAGATACAGTCCATGCTGGATTCTGTGGAAACCTCTCAAGCTTCCTGAGCTCATCAAGTTATGGGAGGGTTACCCAACTCCATATCAACAAATGAGGAATTAAAAGTATGTTAGAGACAATGATTCTCAAAGTGATCTCTGCACCAGCTGCATTGATATCATTTGGAAACTTATTAGGATCTTAAACTCTTGATCTCCCAGACCTATGAATTAGGAGGTTTGGAGTGGATCCAGGAATCTGTGCCCCTTGAGTCCTCAGGTGACTCTAATGCACACTCAAGTTGGAGACCCACCGATATAAGGTAACTGCTGTAACAAATCTGAAAATATGTAATTACTCAAATAGAAGAGAGGCTTACCTCTTACTCATGAAATATCTTGAATGGGCAACTCTCCTCCAAGTGGTGACTCAAGAACCAGGCTATTTCTGCCTTCTCTCAGCCATCTTCACTATGTTCTTCTGCATCATATATTAGGTTGTTGGGAAGGTCATGATGTATTTTTCTATGCAAAAATGCATCATGACTTTCCTGACAACCCAATATTTGAAGAGAAATGTTTGTTTTCTGTTGTTATTGCTGTTTTGTTTGTTTTGATCCATCAAGCCTGGAGATGGTGCTTATTTATAATCATTTTTCATTGGGTAGAACTTAGCTGCATTGGCCATACCTTACTGCATGCAAGGCTTTCTAGGTCAGCTGCCTCTGTGCCAAGAAGAAGGGAAGATAGGTTGAGGAACAGTGAGACAGTCTATGCTACATGAGATGGTCTTACTCATTTATCAAACAGTGACTGAGCCTGGCAGTAGGACAGTGGAGGCCCTCTGTCATTGGGTTAAAATACTCACTTTAGAGACGGTGGTTGGGAGAGACATATAAAGCATGAGAAGGAGCCATACTGATAAATGGAAGTTCATCTTTCATTTGAAGTATTTGATTGAGGGACTATATGTAGTGGAGGTCTGGGGGAGATCGTCTTTTTGTTGTTAGTTTTCTTGTATCAGATACCAAATTATGATACAATATATGACTATAGATGATGAAATCAATACTCAGAGAAGTTAAGTGGCTTATTCAAACTGTTCAGCTACTTAGCTGCAGAAGGGGATATTGAATCTAGAGCTATAGCCCTAAAAGACTTGTCTGGGGAACCAGCAGTTAGCGTAATGGCTATGTCGCTGGACTCCCACATAGTCGACTGCGGTTGGCATCCCGGACCCAGTGGCTTAAAACTCACACTTGGCGCGTGTGCGTGTGTGCCCAAGGTCCCGAGAGGAGAATGGAGGAGAAGGGATTGTGGCGTGACCATCCCCCCCGGGGGGTGATTTCTCACTTTCTGTCTCTGTCTGGCGAGTGCACGTGCCCTATAGTGAAAAAACCTCTCCAAAAAAAAAAAAAAAAAAAGACTTGTCTGTTCATCTGTACCTTGGTATCCATGTCAGAGTGTACCCTTCTAGCAGCTGATTCCTTCTCCAGAGCAGCCTGAGGACCATAAAACCCAGAACTGAAAGGAAGCGTTAGGCCATTTTACTCAATCTTCCATCAAAAGCTTTATGCGTCTACTCTGTAATTCTTCTTCTATCTTCAGAAGTTCTACCTTATGGGAAGAATCCTGACATGGAAGCCTCTGTAGTACCTAGATGGCAGCACATCAGCCCCTCTTTGGGATTCTCTCTTGCCCCGTGACATGTTCTCAGCTCCATCCACAATGCTGGGCATTCTGCATCAACCATACCAGCTCTAAGGCCTGTGCTCCCCACCTTTTCTGAGTGAGTGCAGACTTATGCAGCATGAGCTCATGAGTCTCACAAAAACCTATCCCTCCAGCCCCAGCTGGGCTCAATTCCTTGGTCAGTTACAATGGCTCAATGGAGGTGCCTCAAACACCAGGTTAAACCACACACAGCTGTTCTTCCCCTGCAAGCAGGCACATCTGAGACCCTTTTACGTGCTAAATCCATAGTGCTCAACGTTGGGAGGAATGCTTCATTTTTGTTAAAATTAGATTAAAAGCTTTTTAAAAGTTGGGCTGGTTGTTGTGAAGATATTCTTTTCCATGGAAATCAGTTTGCTTCTAAGTGGAAAAAAATCAAAATAAATGAAATCTTTTCTTGATCATTTTTGTTGGGAAAAAAAAATCAGTTTTAAATATTTCTACCATCTGTTCACTATTATTTCTGAAACTTTGTGTTGAGTATCTGGGAGCTTGAGGGGGGGTGGAAGAGACTCAAATGGCCATCAAAATTGTTTTAAGTAATTAAAACTGATAAAATTTGTAAGTTTTCACCTAATCTCTGGATGATTTGATTGGAGTCAACCAGATGTAAAAATGCCTGCGACAAATTATTTTGTGCCAAAATGACATGCAATTTTGTCAAAATATGTTGAAAACAGCTGCTAGGTATGAGATCTGGGGATTTGACAGTGCAGAAGGACAATTCTGTGTTCTTAGGAAAGCTTAGAGAAAATTCGATATAACTTTGGTCATAAGAATGATTTGTGCTTATTCAAGAAGCCACATTTTGATAATAGGGAGGTAAGCAACGTGTACAGATAACATCTCTTTATGTAAGGAGTAAGCTATGGGCACATTAGAGCATTAGTTAATTTACCTTTTCATGCCCTTGACACTTTTTGTTTTGGGAAAGCTCTTTTTCCAAGACCTAACTCTTATGTCAACTTCTTCACTGAAACATCTATAATTCCCACAAATTTGCAAGTCTGTATTATACTGTCACCTTACTGCCCTACAATCATTTGCTTTTATGCATTTCTCTTCTTCCACTACTGACTAGGATGCTTACAACCATGCGACCTTGTGATCAATGCTTAGCTTTTCAAGTCTCAGTATACACATATGCAACATTGGAATGATGAGCTTTACTTCCCAGTTCTGCTAAGAGTTAAATGTGATGTCACACATTTATCATGCATGTAAGCCCACGGTTCAGAACATAGGAAATGTTCCATGTATATTAACTCCCCTTTTCTTCCTTATCTGACATCCTAGCAGTGTTATCTCTTTGAAGGTAAGAATGATTTCTTATTCCCAAAAGTTATCAAGTAGACCTTTGGTATGTGTTTATCAAATATGAGTGAGTAATGATGAATGATAAGTGAGTGAACGAAGCAGTTATTTCCTTCATTATCTCTAGTACCTGCAGTAATTGGCCCAAACCTAATAGTCCTTTCAAAAATGTATGTAAGTGCAGTGAATGTCATTGGTAGGGATGACCCTCTGCATTGCAATGTTCACAATATCTTCATCAGATGTGTCTGTCTTTACGTTTGTTCTAACCTGTCAGAGCAGCAGGTGTCCCTATTCATCTGTGGTCTAAGGCCTGCCCATTCTACTTTCTTTTTGGGGTATTTGGTGATTTCATTTGCTAGTTATTTCTGCTTGACCTGTTTACTAGTCTCTGTCACCACTACTCTGAAAAAGAACACCTGCTTGATTTATATATGCAAAGATCATAGTGATTATAGGTAATGCCCTCTCACTATTTGTTAAAGTCTTTGTTTTTGTCAGTGCGTTTGTTTTGTGTTTTGTGTTTATTTTTAAAAGCCAGAAAGCTTATGTGCTTGCCTGAGAGAGGCAGAGAAAGAGAGGGAGAAAGCACCCCCTACTGGGGCTTTCTCCACTGGGGTGTAGCATGCTGCAATCCTTTCTACCATTTTTCTATCCTGTCACAATTTGAGACATGCACATACATCAGCCCAGTATGTTTTTCAAGTTGTCAGGGACAGGATTCAAACTGTGCAGTTGGTCATGTGGTATCTGACTCCTTTAGCCACTAGACCACTGGACTGATGTGCTTAACTCTTCGTATGCATTATCGTATTTATTTCTCACAATGCCCTTTAACATAGGTACTGTAATGTTCTCACTTTGGAGTTGAAGAAATAGTCTTGGGGGGAAGAAATAACTTGCCCAAGGACCACAGTTACAGAGCTAACACCTTGCCATGGAGCCAAGCTTGTTGAGAACTTCCTTTTTGAGACTTATTTTAATGGCCACATTTTGCATCCCTTTAAAACTGGGCTTTTGTAACTGATGTCTCTTGATTTCTTTCCTATTTCTATAGCTGAGCCTTTCTTTCTTGGCCAAGGTTTCCTCTGTGTGTCTTTTCCTTAAATGTCATGTTCCCCAGAGCACTGGCTCATGTATGTACCTTTCTGTGCTCCATGTCTCCTCTGTGAGTGACTTCATCCTGTCCCATTATCTTAACTATGATCAGGGAGGCTGATGACACCCACACCCATACCTCTTGCTCAGACAGTTCTTTTGCGCTCTCAATTAATTAGCTGTCAGTGATACTCCTGGGGGTTACAACAAGCACCTGAAGTTCAACATGTTCTTCTGGCAGTTTTCATCTCCACTAATGGCCCCACCATTCATCTCAACACCAAAGCCAGAAAGAAACCAGAGATTTATCTCAGTTTTTCCTCTACCCCATCCTCACATGTAATCAATCAAAGTGGGTCTACCACTTTATCCCCTAAATATTTCTTTTTCATATTTTTATTGCCAGAGGGCACACATGTTCACAAAAGAGAGAGAAAGCACCCCCCATGGGGCATGGTCAAACCACAATAATTTTTCCTCCATTTCTCCTTCCCTTCAGGATTTTGGGCATGCAGCCACAGGTGCCCAGCTTGTTTTTCAAGCTGTGAAAGCAAGACAGGAACTGCAGTCAGCTCCCTAGGCACAGGTCTTAAAGGCTGCACTGTGAGACCTGCCCAATCTCCTGAATATTTCTTGACTGTCTCTTTCTTACGACCATTACTGTCATTGCATTGAGTCTCACCAGCTCTCAACTGGGTTGTTGAATCTCTTTCTTTGGGAGACAGTGGTGGTAAACTTTCACTGTGAAATATAAAGAATGCTGCAGAGGACTTGAATCATAACTGAATATGACGATGTAAACAGCACCCTGATCAAGTATAGGATATAACCAACACTGCAAAAAAGTTCCTTGTCTTCCCTCAGAGTCATTCATTCTCCTTCACAAAAGTATTATGGCTGCTATGGTGCTTTTACTGTTTCTGAATTTTAGATGAATAAAAATCATCAAGTATGTATTCTAGGTCTTATTTCTTCCATTCAAAATCATGTGAGGGCATTTTCAAACGTTTGTTTTATGATTCCTATCTGTTTTTTAATTATAGCTAAATTTTCTTTAAATCTTTTATCCTGTTCATAATTGTTATTTTAAATGTTATCATTGCTCTGCTCCTGGTTGGGAAACAGGATAAACTGGAAATAGCAAAAGAGAGATTGTTTTACCCATTTTTTTTCATCTGCAGTGCTGATTTAGGTGGGGGGAAAAGTGCCCTGACCCCACGACACTGAGGTCTTCAGTGGAAGAAGCCTGCTTCTCTTTGCTCCTTCCTTGCTGGGAAACAGGGTAAACTGGAATTAGCAGAAGAAAGAGAGTTTACCCAGCTTTTACACTATGACTGCAGGAATGGAGAGATACTGAAGTGAGGAAGGTGGCAAGTGGAGAAAAAGCTCTCTGATCCTATCCCCTGACTGGGCTGTGGTCTTAAGTGGACCTATGATAATTCTCTACTCTGAGTTGGGAAACAAGGTAAACTGGAACTAGCACAAGGAAGATAGTTTTGCCCACTTTTTTACTGTGACCGCAGGAGTAGGGGGATGCAGTAGTGAAGTGCCGATTTAAATGTGGAAAAAGTGCCCTGACTCCACCCTAACACTGAACTGGGGTCTTGAGTGGAAGGAGGCTGCTTCTCTCTTCTCTCAATTGGGAAACAGGGTAAACTGGGATTAGCACAAGATAGTTTTACCTACCCTTTTCAATATGATTGCAGGAATGGGTGGATGGAGGAGTTGAGGAGGCTGGTTTTAAATGGGCAAAGAGTACACTGACCACACCTTCTAACTAGGCTGAGGTCTTGAGAGTGAGGAGCTGCTTCTCTTTGCTCCTTATTAGGAAACAGGGTAAACTGGAATTAGTTGAAGAAAGATTTTATTCACCTTTTTCACTAGGATTGCTGGAATGTGTGTGGAGGAGTGAGGAAGATGGTTTAAATAGGTAAAAAACACCCTGACCCTGTCCCATAACTGGGCTGTGGTCTTAACTGGACTATGGGAATTCTCTGTTCTCCTAGTTGGAAAACAGGATAAACTGGAATTAGCAAAAGAAATATAGTTTTACCCACTTTTTCACTATGACTGCAGGAATAAGGGGCTACAGTAAGAATAAATAAGCTGACTTGAATAGGTAAAAAGTGTCCTGACACCCCCCGCCCCCCATAACAGGGCAGAGGGCAGAGGTCTTGAGTGGGAGGAGGCTACTTCTTTCTGCTCCTTTGGGAGACAGGGTAAAGTAGACTTAACACAAAAAAATAGTTTTACCCACCCATTTCACTATGACTGAAAAATGGACTGAAGCTGAAGTGAAGAGTCTGGTTTAAGTGAGGAAAAAGGACCCAAACCTTGTCTTCTAACTTGGTTGTGGTTTTAAGGTGGAATATGCTAATTATCTCTGCTCCCAGATGGGAAATAGGATAAACTGGAATTAACACTAGTAAGATGGTTTTACTGACTTTTCACTATAACTTTAGGAGTGCGGAAGGGGTAGTGAGGAGGCTGGTTTGAATGGGGTAAAAGTGTCCTTACCACTTTCTAACTGTGCTGGGTCTTGAGTGGGAGGAGGCTGCTGCTTTCTGCTCCCAGGTGGTAAACTGGAATTAGCAAAAGAAAGAGAGTTTTAACCAACTTGTACACTGTGACTACAGGAATGGCAGGATAGAGAAATGAGGAAGGTGATTTAAGTGAGGGGAAAAAAGTGCCCTAACCCAACCCCCTAACTGAGGTGTGGTCTTGAGTGGAAGTATGCAAATTCTTTCTGCTCCTCCTTGGAAACAGTAAAATGGAAGCGGCACAAGAAAGAAGATTTTACCCACTTTTTCATTATGAATGTAGAAATAGAGGGCTACAGTCCTGAGAAGGCTGATTTAACTGGGCAAAACCTGCTCTGATGACCCCACCCCATAACTGGGCTCCGGTTCCTGAGTGGGAGGAGTCTGCTTCTCTCTATTCCCAGAAGGGAAACAGGATAAACTGGGATTAGCAGAAGAAAGTGTTTTTATCCACTTTATCACTATGACTGCAGGAATGGGTGGCTGCAGGAGTGAGGAGGCTGGCTTAAATGGGCAGACAGCACACTAACCCCGTTCCATTACTGGGCTGGGGTCCTGAGTGGAAGGAGGGTGCTTCTCTCTGCTCCAAGCTGAGAAACAGCAAACAAGAGTTAGCATGGGAAAGATAATTTTACTCAGCTTTTTCACCCTGACTGCAGGAACGGGAGGCTGCAGCAGTGAGGAAGTTGGTTTAAACAGGCAAAAGGCTCCCTGACCCAGTCCTCTAGGTGAGGTGTGGTCTTGAGTGGGAGTATGCTAATTCTCTCTGCTCTTGGTTGAGAGTCAATTTACTCTGGAATTAACACAACACGCTTTTACTCACTTTGTCACTTGACTGCAGGAATAGGAGTCTGCAGTATTGAGGAGACTGATTTAAATGGGGAAAAAGTGCCCTGACCGCACCCTATAACTGGTCTGGGTCTTGAGTGGAAGGAGGATGCTTCTCTTTGAGTCTCATTGGGATATTTAGTAAACTGGAATGAACAGAATCGAGTTTACTCACCTTTTTCTTTTTCTTCTTCTTTTTTTAAATCTTCCTTCTTCTCTTCTCTTCTCTTCTCTTCTCTTCTCTTCTCTTCTCTTCTCTTCTCTTCTCTCTTCCCTTCCCTTCCCTTCCCTTCCCTTCCCTTCCCTTCCCTTCCCTTCCTTTCCCTTCTTTCTTTCATTCTTTCATTCTTTCTCTTTCTTGCTTTCCTTCCTTCCTTCCAGCCTTCCTTTCTTCCTTTTTTCCTTCTTACTTTCTTTCACCATGACTGCAGGAATGGAGAGAGAGAGGAGTAAGGAAGGTGACAAGTGGAGAAAAAGTGTTCGACCCTATCCCCTAACTGGGCTGTGGTCTTAAGTGGGCCTACGGTAATTCCCTCTGCTCCGAGTTGGGAAACAGGGTAAACCGATTAGCCTGAGGAAGATAGTTTTATCCACTTTTCCACTATGACTGCAGGAATAAGGGGCTGCAGTATTGAGGAGGCTGATTTAAATTGGGAAAAATTACCCTGATCCCACCCTAAAATTGAGCTAGGGTCTTGAGTGGGAAGAGGCTGTTTCTCTCTTCTCACAGTTGGGAAACAGAGTAAAGTGGGATTGGCCCAAGAAATATAGTTTTACCCACCTTTTTCAATATGACTGCAGGAATGGGCAGATGCAGGAGTGAGGAGGCTGGTTTAAATGTGGAAAAATGTGTCTGACCTCAGTAGGTGGGGGTAAGAGGAGATGAAAACAAAACAAAACAAAAACAAAAACAAAAACAAAAAAGAGAAAGAAGCAAGTAAGAAAGAGACAGAGAAAGGAAGAAAGAAAAGAAAAAAAATGTTATCTACAAATTCTACCATCTGAATCATCTTGTGGTCTGTTAATTTTACTATTTATTTATTTACTTCTTATTTCTTCACATAAGAACTGTGGGTAATATGTTGAAGCTAGACTGGATGATATCAGTTTGCTTTACAGTATATTGAATTTTATGTTGGCAGGCAGCTAAATTACTGGCATGTCCTGAAATGATCAGGATTGATTTTCTTTGTTAGGTCTGTTCTGGTTTTGTCTGTCACTTCTGTGTGTTACCCTTCCCTTAGGTGTGGTGCTCACAGCTCTGACTTGTCCTTTCTGGGGTCTCACATAACTCTCCTGCCTCAGGGCCAGGATTCTATTGCTCCCCAGCACTGTCCAAGCTCTGCTATTTCGGTCTGTCTCTCAGCTGTGCAACAACTACACTCTTCTAAACCTCATAGGTTTTCCCTGCATATGGACAGGCCATCTATCATTCAAAGATGGGCAGGGGCTTCCCATAGATGCTCCTTGGGACTCTGCCTTATGAACTTTAATTCTGCTTCCTCAGTTCAGCAAGATTGCCCCTCTGCTTGGACTCTACTTCCTCATGTAGGGTGTAGAAAACCTCCCTAGGCAGAAAGCCAAAACAAATATAAGCATCACCCCTCTATATTTTTGCTTTATCAATAGTCACAATTCTGTGCTAAAAAAGCTTTTTTTTTTTTTTTCTTTCCACTGTGGCAATTGTTTAACCGGAAGATCAAGTCTAGTGCTGCTTACTCAGTCATGGCCAGATGTAGAAGTCTTTCTCATCAGAAGAGACAGGAGATTTAGATCATTATTTATCTTTTATCTTCCATGCTGTACTGTAATCTCTATCAAGGCAAGATTGTGTCCTGTCTATAGTTGTATTACCAGCTTCTAGTATGGCACCTTATACAGACTGGGTGCATAAATAATATGTATTCATTTGATTCATTTGATTCCTGCCCTGTCTGGGCACTCATTGGTCCCTTTAGGATGTTGGCAAATGACAATTGGTTAGTAGAATGAGAAAATACATGTCAGGCAGCTGACAAGTTCTCTCTAAGGTGTGATTTTTGTTTTCTCTGTCTCATATGGTGCTTAGAACCTTAGAAAGATAAAGCTGTGAGGGAGGGGACTTGGGATATCCCCTATCCTATAGCTCTTTTGAACCAGTGTGGAAACTGAGGGCAAGGAGATTGTCCACCAACTACCTGGGAAGTTAGAGCCCTGCCTATAACCTAGTTCTGCATACTCCTTTCCACTCCTTTCTTGTATTCTTAAATTCATGTATTTAAAAAGAAAATGTTGCACAATCTAAAAATTAAACTTAAGATTTATAGTGAAATTTATATTTAAAGAGTTATTTTCTTTTATTTATCATTTTTACTTTTTTTTTTTTTTAACTTGCTATAGGGCACATGTGTCCTTCAGACCAGGGGTGGGTAGTGAGAAAGCAAGTTGCTAGATCTGGGACTTGATCTATGGTCAGCTCTGTGGGAGTCTAGAGCCTTAACCACCATGCTACCTGCTGATCTGAAGAGTAAGGTATGGAGGAAAGAAAACAGTGCGATGTATATTAGGAAGAGAGAAGAGAGAGATTTTGTCTGTGAGAAGGCATTGAGCGCTGGGATCCAGGAATAAGGTATGTGAGATTCTTCAGGCTCTTCAAAACATGTTTGGGAGAATTTTCTTGATTATTATTTAATCTCTGGCTAGCAGTAGTTTAAAAAAATTACAATGTTATTCTTTTTATTTTTTTCTTTTTGGAGGCAAAATATTCATATGATTAAAAAATCAAAAGAAACATAAGGAGGTACACTGAAAAATTTCTCTTTCCGTTTCTTATCCCAATGCACATCTCTCTTCCCTGGAGAGAGTTCCAGTGTTACTGTTTTCTTGTGCATCTTTCCAGAGGTATTTCACGGGTAGATTAATCAAATTCCTATTTCACTGTCTCCTTTTTCTTACATAAATTATAGCACATTATGAAAACTCTCTCAAGTCTTCCTTATCTTATTTCACTTCATGCGTCTTGGGGCTCTTTCTATATTCAGACATAAAGAGATTCCTTGTTCTTTCTCCAATGTATTCCAGTGTGTGGCTATACCATAATTTATTTGACAGGGTCCTATGGATGGGCATGTGGGTTGCTTCTAGTCTTTTGCTATCACAAACCACACTGCAGTGCATAAACTTGTATAGGCATCATTTCACTGAACAAGCATATCTTTAGCATAATTTTCTAGATAGGAGATTGCTAAATATTTGTAATTTTGATAGATAATGCCAAATTATTCTCCATTTGAATCATTCTATTTTAAATGCCTGTCAGCCATATTTGAGAGTTGTCATCACATTTTCAAGCTAGAAATCACCTTAGATATCACTGTTTTCATTCTGCTTGTTCTGTGGATAGGAAATCTGAGGCCTAGAGGCACAGTCAAAGTCACATTGATGGTCTGCTGTAGAGGTAAACCTGAATCCAAGGAATCCAAGTGTCCTAACTGCTCAGCCCTGAGTGGTTTGTAGAACCCCAGGGTGCTCATATGTGAGAAGTCATTGGCAAAGCCTGTCACCCCATTGTGTGTCCTCAACTCATTAGAGAAGTACACTGAACTGATTCTTAGTACCGAAAGTTCTCAGGGACGAAAGGGGAACTCGGCTGGACTGCTGTGTGATGTTCGCTTCTCTTAAAATAAGGGCTAAACTTCCTCCTCCCAAGCTAGCTGTGGCACACAAAGCCAATACAGACAATTAGATCCTGTAGGACTTGGGGAACAGGACCCCCTTGACACCTGGGCAATACTAACCTCTTCAGAGGAAAAAAAGAGATGTCATTCTGTATTCTTTTCTTAATGACACACCTTTATCTGTCAAAATGTCCTTGTACTTGGTGTCTACCACATTGCTTCTAACTCATTAGTCCAGGTAAAGAGTAGCACATTATGTTCCTCATTTTGAAGTGGGAATCTTGTCACATCCCAGCTTCCACTTGAACACAATGTCAGATTACCCAGACATTAAAGAGCGGAGGGGAGTTTGCATAGTGGATAAGAGTCAGACCACCTGGACTTGAATGCTAGTCTTATCATTAGCAGCTATGTAAACTTGAGCCAAGGATTTCACCTCTTGGTCTCACTTTCTCTGATTCTAAAGGGAGAAGAATAGGGCCAGCCTGTGGCTTGGTGGTTAAGCAAGCTGGATCCCACATGGCTAAACACATGGACCCCGTGGCTTAAGAAGCACACCTAGTATGTGTGCTTGCATGGCCTAATCCCCAAAGGATGGAGAAATGGAGGGGAAGGGATTACCTCATAACCATTCCACTTGGGGGGATGCTTTCTCACTTTCCTCCTCTCTCTCTGTTTTTCTCTCCAGCAAGCACACACATCCTTTGGCAATTTTTTTTTTTTTTTTAAAGATAAGGCATGTGTGCTCATCAGAGAGACAGAGAGAGACACAGAGAGGGAAATGAAAAAAAAAAACCACCCCATGGGAAGATTGCCACAATTCCTCCTCCATTCTCCTCTTGGGGATTTTGGACATGCACACCCACATGCCAGACATGTTTCTCCGGTCGCCAGGTCCAGGACTCAAACTGAAAAGTTGGCCATGTGGGATCCAGTGCCTTAGCCATCATTACCCCCCACCACCACCACCACCACTTGGCCCATAGCAAAAACACATTTAAAAAGAAGGTAGAGTAGCAACAGTGTACTATTAATAGCTAGGAAGTCAGAGTCTAGAAGGGTTTATTTTTTCTTCAAAGTACTTGGTCATTGGAGGTTGGATGGGGCTGTACTTAACAAGTATCATTTTTTGAGATCCAAGGTAATAGAGCAGCCACCATCGAAAACTTTCCTGGTGACTGAGACAGAGAAGAAAAGAGGATGTGGGAAATTGCGCATGAGCTCTTAACATTTCTATTCAGAAGGATGTAAGTTTATTTTGCACTCATTTCTTTTTTTCTTTTTTAATGTTTGGAGAGGTTTTTGCTATAGGGCACGTGCACTCACCAGACAGAGAGAGACAGAGACAGAAAGTGAGAAATCACCCCCCGGGGGGATGGCCACGCCTCAATCCCTTTTCCTCCGTTCTCCTCTCGGGATCTTGGGCACGCACGCACACACGCCTGGCATGAGTTTTAAGCCACCGGGTCTGGGATGCGAACCATGGTCGACTACATGCGAGTCCAGCGATATAGCCATTACGCTAACTGCTGGTCCCTGCACTGATATTTTAATAATCAAAGCAAGTCACCAGTCCAACATTTGAATTTATACCAAGTCATTTAGTATTCAGGCTGTTACCTGAAGCAGTTGTCTGTCTTCATGCCTCTACATGGCTGCCTTTATCTTCCGGGGTTTGCTATTCATTCTCTCTATTTCCACAGATGCAATTTGATATCCTCTCTCTGGTTTGACTTTTGGCTTTCAGTTCTAGTAGTTAATGTCAGTCCTGGGCAAAAGCCCTGTGAGGTAGGGTTATGCATAGTCATAACCCATTTTTGACATTATTAAAACTCCAAACTCCAAGAGAATATCTTCACCAAGATCGCACAACAAACAAATGAGAAGACAGAGGAGTACAATGCATTGCGCAATCATCGTCATACTATCTTTATATTCTGATAGGGAACTGAGGCCACAGGACATTAAACAACTTGTTCAAACCTCTTAAGAGGCAGTGATGGAAAGATCTTAAGGTCAGAGAGAAAGATTGAGAGAGAGACCTAAGGTAAATGAGTTTTTGAAATGTGGAAAGTAGAGAACATGAAGACCACCTTTGACCTGTGGCGAAGATTGTAATTTTAGCTATAAGCCTGGGTGTCTGTGTGTCTTCCCTTTGTGCAGGAAGGGAATAGCAACAGGGAGACCAGTGTGGGAATTGCAGAGAAAAGAGTCATTTGCAGTGTGATGAGGTATTAATCTAACTAGAAACTACTTCTTTCCCCTGGAATCTTATGAAACCTTTGCTCTCTTGTGGTCTTCTCTTTCAAGTGGTTTGAGCTCTTGGGAGATGGTGTTGACTATAAGCCCCTTTCATGGTCTGTTCAGAATGTGCCAAGAGCAAGAATAATCTTAATCTTTCATAAGTTTTTAAATTCTTAAAATGATATAAGAAGACTAAGGATGACTTTGAGCTATTAATCCTGTTACCCTGGTATATCCAGAGTCTCTGATTTTAAAAAAAAAATTCCTATATAAATATATACACGAGGGGACTTTAAAAATTTCTTGGAAGGAACAGCAGGTGGTATAGTGGTTGGGGTGCTGGACTTCAACATGGCCAGCTATGGTTTGAGTTAGAGACCTGGTGGCTTGGAAAATCACACTGGGCATGTGTGCATGTGTGCCCAAAACCTCAAGAGGAGAATGGAGGAGAAGGATCTATGACGTGGCCATCTACCCCAGAGTGGGGGCAGTTTCTCATTTTTTGTTTCTCTCTCTGTGTCTCTGGTGAACACATGTGCCATATAACAACAAAAACAACAAAAATTTGTCTACAGAAATATTTCTGTTTCTTGGAAAAATAGAATTAAAGTTTGAGGTAATTTTAGCACAAAATTGTTTGGAAATTCATGCATAATTTCTTCACAATGCACATTTCCATGAACTTTTTGAAGCCCTGTGGTATGTACTTGGCATAGATGCCACAAGTAGAGACTAGCATTTTATTTCACATATTTTAAAGGTAATGTCATGTTGCACCCATTTTGCGTGTTATTGTAAGACCTTTGACATATTTATAATTTAACAATTGCATAAAACTTGACACAGTGAATATATATGTTCCTGTATTGGTTTTCTGTTGCCACATAAGAAATTGCCACAAACTTGGAAGCTTAAAGCAGTGCATCTGTTATCTCAGAGTTTTGTGGGTTGGAAGCCTGGGCACAGTGTACTGGTCTCTCTGTTCAGGGTATCACAGAAATGAAATTAAGGTATTAGCTGGGCTACATTCTCGTCTGGAGGTACTGAGGAAAATCTGCTTCCAAGTTTATTCTTGGTGTTGGCTGAGGTCTGTTCCAGATGCTTATAGGACTGAATTCCCCATTTCTTCCCTGATTGTGAGCTGGGGGTCATTTGCAGTTCCTAGAGATCACCCTCGGTTTTTTGTCATGTGGCCTCCTCCATCCTCAAAGCCAACAATAGAAAATATCTCTCATGTTAAGACCTGGCATTTTCATCTATTTCACCATAAAGAACCCCATTTCTTTTTTTTTAAAAGTTTTTTGGAATTTTTTTTTTTTTTGCTATAGGCCATATGCACTCACCAGAGATACAGAGAGAGACATAGAGACAGGAAGTGAGAAATCAATCTCTGGAGGGGTGGTCACTCCACAATTTCTTCTCCTCCATTCTCCTTTCAGGATTTTGGGCATGCACATACATGTGCCCGGCATGAGTTTTAAGTCGCCCAGTTTGGGACTTGAACTGTGGTCGACTATATGGGAGTCCAGCAATGTAACCATTATACCATCCACTGGTTCTATGCCCCATCTCTAAAGGGCTCCCCTGATCAAGTCATTTCTACTCAGGATAATTATCCTGTTTTGGAGTCAAGTGTATAATATCACCCAATTTACAGGAATGGTACCCCAGCATATTCACCATCCCCAGGATTTTGCAGGACCTGTGCCAGAATGATGAGAGCTATTTTAGAATTCCACTAACGAGCAACTTTTATTGCAATTGCCTTATTTTCTCAGGTTTCTGCAACAAAGTAACACAAACTGTCTATGAAACAGCAAAAGTTTAGTCTCTCTAGTTCTGGAGACTAGAAGTCTGAAATTATGATATTGGAAGGCTGTAGAGGGATCTTTCCTTTCCTCTTCTTAGCCTCTGGTGGTTCACCGCCCATCACTGGAATTTCTTGACTCACAGAAGCATCACTCCTGTCTGCCATCTTCACATTGCATTCTCCCAGTGACCCTGTCTGTGTCTTTTCTCTTATAAAGGCATCAGTCATGGTGGCTTAGGGTCCACCTTATGCTAACATGACCCTCATCTTAATTAATTACATCCACAACAGTCCTATTTCCAAACTAGGTACCTCTTGAGCTCTTGGGAGTTGGGACTTTAATATATCTTTTTGGGAGGTTACAATTCAATTCATAACAACCATATTCTCTTCTTAGGTTTTTAGACTGTTTCAAGATTCTGTATGGTAGATAATTTTATAAGGATCATGTTAACTATATAATAATAGTTTCATTCATTATTTCCTTATATAGTGGAGTTTCTTTTCTTTCTTTTTTTTTTTTAAGAGGTTTTTGCTATAAGGTGCATACGCTCACCAGAAAGACAGAGAGATAGAAAGCAAGAATTCACCCCCCAGGGGGGATGGCCATGCCGCAATCCCTTCTCCTCTATTCTCCTCTCAGGATCCTTGGCACACACACACAAGCACCTGGTGTGAGTTTAAGCCAACAGGTCCAGAACTCGAACCACAGTCGACCACATGGGAGTTCAGCAACATAGCCATTACACTAACTGCTGGTCCCTGTAGCAGTTTCTTAGAGTAAGATCTCTGCATAGAAAAATCTCCCCCCATAGTGAAAGAAGAAGCCCATTTTCTTAAGATGACTACCATGTGCCAGGTGCTGTGGGGTGATGCTGTGCCCATATGTTTTATATCTTCAGTATGAGTTTTTGCGGTATTAGAGACATTTCATTTCCTCCTTCCTTTAATGCATAAAAGAAATTGCTCAAATGTACACATGTAGTGTATCTGTTAATCTAGGTCCAAGGGGAGAAACACGAATTTTAGGTATTACTATATCAAATGGAAGGAGTTCAATATAAGGGGCTGTTTATAAGGATGGCTCAACATAGAAATTAACAGCAACCAGAAAGAGCTATCCTCCCTTGGCTGGAGGGTCAAATAATGGAGATAGTATCACTGAAGTCCAGGAGCCCCTGCCTAAAGGAAGGAAAGAGGAAGGAAGAGAATGAGGTAGGAGAGAAAGAAGGGAATGAGAGAAAAGAGGAGAGATATATACCTTGGATTCTTTTTTTGTCCTACCCTCCAGTCTCCTAACAGTATATCTAACTGCAAAAATATGAAACTAGCTCTCAACAGGACCTTGGGAATCCTGCTCCCCTTCCTCCACCCATCCAATCTCACACCCTTATTCAGAACAGTGCAGAGTCAGGCCAAAGAATCTATGCAATGGTAAAAAGGCCTTGGATCATTATGGCTAATTATGAGTCATTCTGACTAATTATAAGAGTAATGTCCATAACACATCATATCAATAGGTAATATTTTCTAAGTGCTTATCATTATTATGTGACAGGCACTGTAGAAATTCTCAACTTACATTTTCTCACGTAATTTTTATAACAACTCTGTGAAGTAGATAATGTTATAACCTGTATTTTACAAATGGAAAAAAAATATAAAAGCTCAGAGAGGTTAAAAACATTGCCCACAGTCAGGGTCAGCAGGTGGTATGGTGGTTGAGGTGCTGGACTTCCACATGGCTGACCATGGTTCAAGTGCTGGTCCTGACAACTTAAAATTACACTGGATGTGTATACATGCCCAAAATATAACAAAACCTTAAGAAAAGAAAAAAGAAAAAAGAAAAAAAAAAAGGCTGCCCACAGTCTCAATGCTGTTAAGTTGAAGACTTATCCAATTCAACCAGTGTTTAAATACTGGTGACACTGAACTGAAATATTTATGTTTATTCCAATGTACAAAAGGTTTCAAAAAGCTCATGAAAAAATGGAATTAAACTGTGAGGTTATTTTGTGGCCAAAAAAAAGGAAATCCATGTGTTTTTTTCATTACATGCATTTTTCATGAAGTTTTTGAAGATCCCTCTTGTAACTGAAACAAGGGATAGTATAAAGTGAGATTATAAATAGCAGACTTGGTTCTCAGAGGCCTTTACCCATGAACCTGTGAGCTTATGGGCCTCCAAAGAACTCAGAGCACAATCACATATCCCCAATTAATGAGCCACAATTTATTCTCTGATTTTGTCTGAGCCTTCGAAACAGCTTGGAAAAGCAGGTAGATGTGATGGTAGCCAGGGCTGACATGAGCACTGCATTATGCGAGATAAGGTAATGAGGAAGTGCTTTGCAAATCACAGAGTTCTGTGAGTTGACAATGGATGTTGTTATAACAGACCAAGTTGCGTGTGCACAGGGGCCTTGATTTGTGCATTATTATTTTTTATTTTTATTTAGAATATGATTTGAAATATGGCAGTACTCAAATAGGAAAGATATTCAGCCTGTATAGGTATCCTCTATTCTGTGTCAGTCCCTGCACTGGGCATTACAAATCTTTTCCTTCCAAGAGCATTGCAGTCTGGAAGGGAGGATCCTGGAGGGGCAAATGTAATTACAGTTTAGTGTGAAGTATGCTGTCATAGGTGTATATACAGTATAGGAAAATGGTAGAAAGAAGTGAGAGTGCATTAAGTTTATGTGGGGTCAAAGCGGGCTTCCCAAACTAATTCTTCAGTGGAATCAGAGGGGAGGAGCTTTTCAGATCTCAAGGTCTGCATGTGGAAGTGCAAAGGCCAGGATAGATATCTAGTTGTGTTGTGGCACAAGATGAGATGAAGGAAGTGGAGGTGGACTCAACCGGAGGGATGAGTCCCAGAGAGCTTCTGTATCATATCAAAAATATGGAACTTTTTTGAGATGTCAGTGTTCTTTCTCTCTTCCAGATAGAAGACCATCAGGAGCATACCTATAGTTAAACAAGTTGGGTTTCTGAATTATTGGAGCAAGGGAGAATGCATACCTTGGAGAACCATGGAGTGTCTCAGTAAGAAAGTATTAGAAAGAACTCATTAGTGGGACCGGCATTTGGTGTAATGGTTTCATCACTGGACTCCCACATAGTTGACCACAGTTTGAATCCTGGACCCAGTGGCTTAAAACTCACACCAGGTGCATGTGCATGTGTGCCCAAGATCCTGAGAGGAGAAGGAGGAGAAGGGATTGTGATGTGGCCATCCCCCTAGGTGATGATTTCTTGTTTTCTGTCTTTATCTCTCTCTGTCTCTAGTGAGCACATGCCCTATAACAAAAGTCTCTCTTTAAAAAAAAAAAAAAAGAGAAAGAACTCATTAGTTATAGGGTCTGGAAAATGGCTAGATGATTTTGGGAGTTTCCAATGAAGCAGGGTTTTTCTCTAGACCATGCTGTTAGGAAGTAGGGACAATCCATGATTGGATATTTGAGTAAACATAATCTGGAAGGTGGTAATATCAGAGCAAAACAGAAGCTGTAATTGGTGGAGTTGCCACGGCTGCTCATTTTGCTGGAAGAGGGGCATGTGTGGTATTTGTGGTTTGCACAGTGACCTTGACTTTGTATTGCTTAGAAAAAAATATGAAGTTATTTCATTCTGCCTCACTTCATCATGTTCACAGAGTGACCTGGTCTGATCTTGGTATTCTGTGAGATTGTTTAGGGGCAGCAGAACAAAATGGCCTGGCTAAGAATGCCAGGCCAGCATCTACTAGTATAAAATCCTAGCTCATAGGTTGTCAGAGGCTGCTTTTTTCTTTCTGAGTGGGTAATAGGAGCCACCAATAGCTCATGTGCAAGGGCAAATTAAGGTCACATCTACTTTTGCAAAACTTCCTCAGGCAGACATGGTGTATTAGGGGTGACTATTTCTCAAAATCAGGGAGGGATGAATGTTTTTCCTCTTTGAGATCAACTTGTCTCCCTAGTAAGTGGGAAGAGTGAGGCTTGATGGTCTTGAAACTTCCTAAGAACTGAGGTCTTCAGATTTTTTGTCTGGGAAATTAATGAAGCCTGAGCTGCAGTAGGAGGAGCAGACAGAGGCAACGGCTGGACTATTAGAACTCTCTGTTGCTGGCAACCTTGGCCTCTCTTGTGTCTATTTGCTCTTCTGAGCTGCTTAGAAGGCTGGGACAAAAGGCAGAGAATAAATTGTGCCTCAGTAAATCAGTGACACATGACTATGCTCCAAATTTAGTGGAAGCCCAGGGAGCTCATGAGTTCATGGGCAAAGGCCTTCTGAAAACCAGTTCTGATATTTATGGTCTCACCTCACACCATCCCTCATTTCAGCCAGCTCTGATGACACTGTATGCCAGTAGATGGCTACCATAGCCGAGACCCCTTTGAGGCTAAGGATGAAGGTATGGGGTAGGAACAGCTGTCACTTTGCCTGTCAACTTCCATTCACCCCATTCCTAGTAACTCCTCCCTCCCTCCCTCCCTCCCTCCCTTCCTTCCTTCCTTCCTTCTAATGAACAAGAGAATTTATTGTTTTATAGAAATAAAGAATAGGTCTTAATAGCGTCCAAGTATGCTAAATAGAGGCTCAAACAATGGTTCCATATAATTCCACTTTCCCTTCCCACCTGTATTCTTTGCTTTCATTGTATGGCTTTGTTTCCTCCATGTTCTTATTCTCTGGCCCTACATGGCCAGGTGAAGGCTAGAGCAGTACTAACCCCAAGATTCTCCCTTGTTAGATGAGCATGCTATTTCTGACTGCCATTGGACAGAATTGGGTCATGTGCCCTTTTCCAAACTCTTGGGTGGGAGAGTGGATTTGCTAATTGACTTGAGCTGATCAGAGCAGCTACTCTTGTAGCTGACGACAGGGTCAAGAGTCAGTCACAAACTATATGGGTGGGCTGTGGGATAGGAGCTTCTAAGAGAAATTTGAGGAGGTACTCACTCAGAGAATTATGATTTGAAATTGAGAGGCAAAAACAAAACTAGGGATTGTCCTCTTCAGAGATGCTCAGGCAAGTATTTATTAACTATGCCCTACATGGCCAGGTGAAGGCTAGAGCAGTACTAACCCCAAGATTCTCCCTTGTTAGATGAGCATGCTATTTCTGACTGCCATTGGACAGAATTGGGTCATGTGCCCTTTTCCAAACTCTTGGGTGGGAGAGTGGATTTGCTAATTGACTTGAGCTGATCAGAGCAGCTACTCTTGTAGCTGACGACAGGGTCAAGAGTCAGTCACAAACTATATGGGTGGGCTGTGGGATAGGAGCTTCTAAGAGAAATTTGAGGAGGTACTCACTCAGAGAATTATGATTTGAAATTGAGAGGCAAAAACAAAACTAGGGATTGTCCTCTTCAGAGATGCTCAGGCAAGTATTTATTAACTATGCTAGGCAGAGTCTTAGAATCCAGAAGATCTGTGATCTAGCCCCAACTCTGCCTCTGTATTTCTAAAGGAACTTGACCATACACATCTGTGATATCTTTTGGTCTCTTATTTACCTCTGTAGAGTGATGGGGATAGAATGGGACACTCACAGTTCTGTAGGGCTGTGGGAGTTCATCCTACTGTCTACAGTCCTGTGTTCATTACAGATTACAAAGGAGACAGCCATCTGGGAGCTCTTTGTTCAGAGAGATGCTCCAAACTAGATTGTGCAGGCTTTCACTTTCTTTGGTGTGGAGAAAACAACCCATGGAAGGTTCAGTGTAACAGGAGAGCTCTCGACAGGCGCAAAACAGAAAACTCATTTGGAACTCTGAAAATATTTCAGTGAGTGTTCTTACCAGTCTCTTAAAACTTGTGCAGCAACATGTGACTTGCCTTTCTTCCAACTTTGAGCTCTCTGCTTGCTCTTCACCATTTGTGTTGACCCCTGGAAATGTCCAGTGAGAGTATACATTAGGAAGATGAGGTGAACACTTTCTGGGGCCAGCACATGAAGATTCTCTAAACAGCTCAAAGAATAGCAGTCAGAGCAAGCCCGTAATTATGAGTGCTCCCATGGTGGAGGGCAAAGAACACTCTATTCAAAGTTTAGCAAGACTCCATATTGGATGTGAGTGTCCTCATGTGGGTAGACTAGACTGTGATCAGTAGGTGCAGACTGTGATCAATAGGTATGAAAGAATTGAACCTAAGCAAGGGTGACAAGTGGGAAGTGGGAAATAGGGAGGGAGGGGCTGCAATTAGATCAGAATTCTGATTAAGGTTAGCCTTGGCGAACTGAGGCCACCCATACATGCCCATGTGTTTTTGCCACTTACTACCTCTATGGCCTTGGGATATTTCTTTGACTTTCAGTGTCCATTTCTATAAACTGGGGAGAGAAAAGAAATTTATATTTAGTTCAAGATGTGGGGATTTCTTGAGGGCCATGACAATAATGGCAGCAGAGCTTGTGATCCAAGTGTTTTCTGGCTGTACCACCCCCCCAAAGTCCTTCTCTGGGGCACCATGTTCTCTGGTTTTAGGACACCCGGTCTCTGCTAGGATCCCCATGAGCTGCTCTGCTTTGATCTCTGTTTCCACAACTTCAAATCCTAAGTCCACTTTGGCCAGTCCTGGAGAGACTGTGGGATTTACAATTCTCGACCAAACCTAGGTGCCCTTGTTTCTCCTAAAGAGTCCCTTCTTCTCCACTGGCTTTGGTTGCTGAGCTCTGGGAGGGTGAGTGGATTCTAAGGACTCACTGAAGGAATGACTCTAAGTCTGAAATTTGGCCTGGAAAGGGGTCTCCCTATTACATGGCACCATGACATTTTCTGAGGAACATCATTAAACATCCCACAGTAGCACCCATCATTACTGACTAATCCAGGGCTGTGTGGGCTCCTAACACCTACTCTTACACCTGTAACCTTAACTGCGCCTCCCTCCAATTCTGATTTGGGTAATTTACCTTGCAGCTCCAGAATTTTCCCCAGAATGAGCAAGGAATGACTCACGTTATTCCCCTAAAATCCCATGGAAATAGATCGCTGCTCTCTTCCTTCCTGATGTGATAAATCTGATTAGAACTTGCAGACGGCCACTCGTGGCTGTGCAGCGGTTTAAAATGCCCTGAAAGATTCATTCAATGAAACCGAAGTTGTCAGGTGGAGAGCCAGAGGGAATTCTTGTTGCAGACACAAGTTGTGTTATGTCTGCTATAGCCTTGTGGCGGCTTTCAAATTCCTGTTAGGAAATAAATCCATTAATCAGTATGGACCGCCCCCATGGGCTCTGCCAGGCTGTGGGCTCCTTGGAGGCAGTATGTTCATCTTAGTCCCTCACCTGTCTCTCAGTGTCTGGTATAACATGCCCTTGATAATTGAGTTTTTTTTTTTTAAGCTTACTTATTTATTTCTTCCATGTGTGTGCATGTGTGAGAAAGAGAGAGAAAGAGCTGTGGGATGGGGAGAGCATCCCTAACAGGGTCTTTATGCTACAACCACCCACGGCTTCAACAGCTCTGGATCATTAGCAGGCATTTGTGTGGTATACTCAGGGAAGTCTTTGGACGTGAACCTGGAATCTCCCAGGTGGGATTGCTTTACAGAGGGTCACATTTTATGTTTGTGCCATTGTCTCCCTACACTCCCCTTTTCTTTTTTAAATTATTTTTAATTTATTTTTTTTTCATTCACCATATATCATTGTAACATAGAAAAAGAATTTGCATATCCAAAATACAGTGAATATTGGCCCAATCATAGATATGAGCATATTTATAATCTTCCACAGATAATTTTCCATTTCATGTTTCTTCCCTTTTTTACTTTTTTTCCCTTGATACCCCCTTCACACACATCTATATCTATATCTATATCTAATATATATATATATATATATATATTGCTATATGGCATGTGTGCTCACCAGAGAGACTGAGAGAGACAGAAAGCGAGAAATCATTCCCCAGGGAGGATAGCCACACTGCAATCCCTTCTCCATTCTCCTCTTGGGACTTTAGGCATACATGTATATGTGCCCAATGTGAGTTTTAAATCTCTGGATTTGAGACTTGAACTGTGGTCAGCCATGTGGGAGTCTAGCAATGTAACCATTATGTCATCTGCTTGTCCCCTCCCTTTTCTTTTTTTACTTTATATTCTTAAAAAACAAAATCATGTGGGAACAGCAGATGGTGTAATAGTTCCGTCACTAGATTTTCATGTAGTTGACCACAGTTCAAGTCCTGGACCCAGTGACCTGAAATTTACACGGGGCGCATGTATGTGCATGCCTGGAGTCCCCAGAAGAGAAAGGAGGAAAAGGGATGATGGCATGGTCGTCCTCCTTGGGAAATGATTTATTGCTTTCTATCTGTATTTCTCTGTCTCTTCGTCTCTCTGGCATGCACACAAGCCCTATAGCAAAAATCTTTCTCTCAAAAAAAAAAAGTCATGAGTTATGACAGATGGAAATGCCCTCAGAGACTGAGTCACCCAGCTCCTAGATGAGGGTTCTGGGGCCCAAAGAGGGACAGTGACATTTCCCAGATCATGTAGAAAGTCAGCAAGAAAGTAAGACCAGAACCCCAGCTCCTGACTGCCAGCCCAGGGCTCTAACACTCCTTTGTGTTTTTCTTGGCTGCTTCTGTTAAAGAAGGCTGCAAAAAATTCCACTTGGGCTTTATTCTACTGTTTTACAGTCTCTTCTGAGTAATAAGGTCGGCTTGTTTAATAAGTTCGGCTTCAAAGTAGGTCAGGGATTTTATTTCTGTGCATGGGCCATTAGCATTCTTAAGTGAGAACACATTTTTTTAACTGAGAAAATATCCGCTGTGTAGATGAGACGCTCCTCGTCTGCCCATTTCCAAGCTATGTCAGATCCTTTTATACCACATGGCCTGTGTGATGGCAGGTCTCCCAGCCTCCAGGCTTCTCAGCTGGAGCTGAGTCTAGGTGGGAGGGACAGGAGGGAACCGTGTGCTGTGGAGGGACCCCAGGAGCTACAGTGTGAAGAGGTGAGGCAAGAAGGGCAATGTGACTTCCATGGGCTTCTCAAGCCAGCGGTCACATCAAAATGAGGTTTGTGTTTTGTTTTGTCAGAGATAATTCTATGAAAAATCCCTAATGCTAGTTTAGAGAGGGTTGAGCACTGTGTCAGGAAATCTCTCGAATCTCTTATGACTTCAGTGCCTTCCTAGATTTGTCGCCCAGTGGCCAAACTGGTGGAAAAGGAACTGGGGGCCAGGGTGTTGCTGCTGTTAATCAGAGAGAAGGATCAGACATGGCCAGGCAGACAGATGGGGGGAGGAAAAGGGGGATATGGCACCTCATCTATTTAGGGCTGCTCCTGAGGATAGTATCAATTTCATATTTTTAGCAATGACCTGAATTGTTTTGTGGGCTCGTGCCTTTGTCAATTGCCTTTAACCTGAAAGGGGCTGACAACACAATAAAAGATAAATGATTCCTATTCAGAATTTTTGTGTAAGGCCCTGTGCTTGGCACAGTGAGGGGTGCAAGCATGATTGGCCATAATCTCCACCTTGCAATGACTCTATTGTAGGGGAGAAAGGCACAGAAACAAATGACTGGCACCATCCAGGGCCTATGGGCTACAAAGGCCTCTTAGCAGACTTTTCTACACTTTAGTCTTTTCTGTGCTCCTTTATCATTTTCCCCCATCTATTCTCTAATTTATTTAACATTTTTGCTTTAAAAAAAAAAAAAAACACATGCTTTCTTTGATCTTTCAAATGAAAATTCATTCCAGTGTAATCACTATAATGGGTGAGCCTGACAGTTTTCCTTATGAGTCCAAATGTCCATGGGTGTGCACTTGATCAGATGTCATGTACTACACTTGGGGACATGTCAGAGAAGCTCCGAGGAAGCTTTTGAAGCAGATGAGATTTTAAAGGACCTTGAAGGATGGAACTGTTGGGTTCTTGGAAAAGTCATGATACATTTTGCAAAGAAAAATGGAAAAAAAAAATTATGTCATGACTTCTCCTCCAACCCAATATTTTAGTAGGAGCACAGTGATCATGCATGTTTAACACATGATTTTCTGTACAAGACCATGTACATATCATATAAGATTCAGTGTAATATTATACCCAATGTATTGCAATACACAAGGGTTTTCTGGAAAGATGGGCTAAGAGGTGATGTCCTAGCCCCTAGGATTGTGCTTTTTACTGCTTTTTTTGTTGTTCGCAAAGAAAACATCCTGAGATTGGATTTCTTCTTTACCATCACTCTCCTTCACTGCCTGGTTTTTGTGGTATTTTTTACTACCTAGATGTGGGTTAATTGTTGGCTTAATTTATGCAGGGCTATCTGTAAGCATTAGAACTTTCTCCTATATCCAAGCAGGAAGAGGCAGGTACATGAAGGAGGTCATTCATTCATTCTTGTATTCACTGCATCATCTGATGCTAGAATTAGAGTCACAGAAATACACATGACATTACTAACTAAAGATTTCCTAATGACTCTGGTCATTAAGGAATCACCTATAAGTTGTGCATATAATGAGTGCTCAGGCAATATTTGGATGAATGAATTAATGATGCCCCAGTGATCTCATATGTGAATGCATACTGGAGACAACTAGGAATAATGCCTGAGTCTCATCACAGAAACCCTTGACTTCTTAAAGGAAGTCAAGCATTTATGTATGTGTGTGTGTGTGTGTGTGTGTGTGTCCTTGCATGTGTGTGGATCCTTGCCTGTGTGTGCATACAAGTGAATGTGCATTTAATCAGTAGGGGTCAAGCCCTGAGGATGAGGGACTGTGAAACCTCTTCCCTGTGATTCCACTGTGCAGCTAAGTTTGAGAGCCACTACAGTCACTAAACCTATTTTTAAAGAGTGGAATAGTTTAATGCACAAGTAGTATTCATGCCAGGCATGTGTGCGTGCGTGCCCAAGATCCCAAGAGGAGAAAGGAAGAGATGGGATTGTGGCGTGGCCGTCCCCCCTTGGGGGGTGATTTCTCGCTTTCTGTCTCTCTGTTTCTCTCAGTCTTTCTGGCAAGTGCACGCGCCCTATAGCAAAAACCTCCCCCCCCCAAACCCACACACACACACACACACACACAAATGTAGTATTTGAGTCATGTTTAGGGAACGGACTTAGAAGGACTCAGATTGTTTGCCATTTAGGTGTGAGTACAGTTTAGCCCTCTCAAAGGGCTTGGTAGGGATCAGGCTCTGTAGCGTTTTAATGATGACTCTCCCATTTCTTAGAGAGGATCAGTTTGTGCTCCTTGTCTGAATAGGAATCAGTTACTTTTGTATTTGAATTGACCTTGAGGTTCCCAAATGTTCCCACATCAGCCTTCCAAGCAGAACATCAATAGCTCGGGGTTAACCTTCAGTATACCCTAGCTGTTGGGAAACCTCATTGGGGTTTCCAACTCAGAGCATGTAATCAAAGTTACATTTTTTTTTTTTTTTTTTTTTTTTAGGAGAATCAAAGGTAGGAGAAGAAATTCATGGGGCAATTTGAAGAGGCCATAAAGACCTCTAAGCTGTGAAGAGGCTTGTAGAAATGATTCTATTAGAGATCAATTCTTAAAAAAAAAAAAAGTTAATGCTTTGAGAAAATGGTTACATCAAACCTGTTTGTCCTTTGGTATATGTGGCTTTAATCTGATTGTTTTACTGATTAAGATCTAGATGAGGTTTTAGGCAAGATTAAAATGAAAACTTTTTTATTACTTGTATGTGTTTTTCCTCAGTGAAGAATGGTAGTCATTTCACTGAGACAGTCAATGTAACCCATTGCTTATGCTAGGGTATATCTTTGAAGCAGGGAAAGCTTTCAAAGTCACTTCTCATTTTATTCCATATATAACCACAAAGGTGAGTTTCAAACATTTTTCTCCATTTTTACTACCTCACCAATGAAATAAAGAGGTGGATTTTAGGACTAGCTTTTGTTATTGAATGATGCGCTCCTTGCTGAAACATTTGAATTCACAATGCATTGGTGTAGACCCCTCTGTCTTGCCCCATAATTTTGTCTATCATCCACTGGTTTCCAACTATGTAAACATCCATCTTGTTGACAGTTTCTTCACCCTAACAAGGAATTTTCAAATTAATACCTTCATAGGCATCTATATCAAAGGATATTTGGAGGAAATACCTAAAATGCCCATGTGTTACTTCCCATGTTTGCTTACCACTACAGAATAAAACACTAGGCTTACCAAGTGTTGAAGCACATTTTTATGTGCATTTAAATGTCTCCTTTGAGAATGTCCTGTGATAAGAGTAGGCTTCCTCTTTTTATTTTTATCTCTAACAGATTCATCCATGTCTCCCTGAGTCTTTTGCTTATTTTGTGAACTTCATCTTCAAAAGTCATTCCAAAACTGATCTTAAAGGAAGTCAAGCATTTATGTATGTGTGTGTGCATGTCCTTGTATGTGTGTGCATCCTTGCATGTGTATGCATGCAAGTGAATGTGCATTGGATTGTGCCTTTTTTTTTTTTAAGGACAAGGTCTTGCCATGTTGTGATCCTCCTGCCTCTGCCTCCCTCCTGCCTCTGACTACAGGAGTGTACCACCATGCCCAGTTTTCTTATAGACAGGGTCTCATGTGTTGCCCAGGCTATCTTTGACCTCTCCATCCTTCCTCAGCTTCCCTGATTCTCTGGGATCACAGGTGCATGCAACTACACCTGGCCTTTGGGTTGAACCAGGTATTGAACCCAGGCCTCTCATATGGTTCCCAGCTTGTGGGCTACAACATCTTAGCAGCTCATGCCATGGTAGCTAGACCTGATTGTGCCTTTTTATCAGATTAACTTGGAGCCAAGGCTTTTTCCTTGTTATTTATAAAAGGGTCTGGTGATATTCCTCTAAACGATTATTATCAGTGGAATATGTATGGTGTATTAATCATCTCTGACTATATAAAAAAAATTACCCCAAAATGTAGTGACTTAAGACAACAAGCATTTGTTATTTTGCAAGAATGGGTTAGGAATCCTAGAGTGGTCTGGCTGGGTGCTTCTGGCTAGCGACTCTCATAATGAAGGAGTCTTCTGGGGCTAAAATCACCTCCAGGCTTGACAGTCAAGGGTCTGCTCCCAAGCTCACTTACACGTTTTTGGCAGTCTTCTGAAGATTCACTTCAAAGAATGCTCATGTGGCTATTGGCAGCATCAGAACCTCATTAGTTGTTGGCTAAAGGTATATATATTTTCTTTCTGTGCATGTCTCTCAACAAGACCATGCACAACATAGCAGAAAGAGGAGGGGAGAAGATGGTGAGTGAGAAAGGCATGTAGAGTGAAAGAGAGAGAGGAGAAAAAAGAGAGGCAAAGAGTGAGAGGGAGACAAAGAGCAAGAGAGGGAAGAAGTAGGAGGAAAAAGAGAGAAAGAGAGGGAGAGGGAGAGGAAAAGGGAGGGGAAGAAAACTGGAGGATAGTAAGGAGAGGGGAAAAAAAGAGGAAATGAATAAAAAGTAAAAGAGGGAAGGGCAAATAAAAGAGCAGTTTTTTTGTGACCTAATCTTAAAAGTGACATGAGACCAGCATGGAGGTTTAGGTACTGGACGTCCACAGGGCCAACAGTGGTTTGAGTCCTAGATTTGGCTAGATCTTGCTTTCTCTCTCTTTCACTCTCTCCCCAGTGAATGCACATGCCCTGTAGCAAATTTTTAAAAAATAATAATAAATAAAATTAAGTAAATATATGTTTTTTAAAGAAATGATATCACTGGGACCAGCGGATGGCATAATGGTTATATCACTGGACTTCCATTACCGTGATTCAAGTCCCAGACCTGGTGCTTAAATTTACAACTGGCGCATGTGTGTGCAAGCCCAAGATCCTGAGAGGAGAATGGAGGAGAAGGGATTATGGCATGGCCATCCCCCCGGGGGTGATTTCTCTCTGTCTCTCTGTCTCTCTCTGTCTTTCTGGTGGGTGCATGTACCGTGCCCTATAGCAAAAACCTCTCCAAAAAAAAAAAATAGAAAAAGAAGTGACATTACAATCCTTATGCTGTACTCTGTTAAAAACTACACCCTAGATTCATTCCACTTTCAAAAGAAAAAGCATGTGACTTCTGGGAAGAGTAAATTCAGGGGTCCATTTTAAAGGCTGTTCATAGCAATCGGCCTTTAAATATCAGCACAAAGTGGTGTTATTGTGCAGGTTTTGTTTGAGATTTTCTTGCACAAGAGACACTGACTTTTACCCCTTTGCAGCTCTGCAGTAATAAGCCCATATATTAAATGAGTATCTAAGCATATCTTACACTCTTCAGGTTGGCAGCTATGTAATACTGAGCTACTAATTGAATTTGGGAGAGTGTTCCCATCTTGTCCCTAGCCAAACTCACTGAGGGGATTCTGAGGGGCATTGCTGTGTTGAATATATGCCTCACAGGTTGTATATTGTTCTGAATTTCACTCTTATATCTTTTTAATAGTTTTAAGCATATCCTTCAAATTTCCCATTTTCATGCAAATATCTATCATCTTGATTTAAAACATAATTTAAAAAATATACTGCTAAAAATTAAATGGAGCACCACTAAAACTTGTAAAACAATACAGACATATGTTTTCAGTATTTCTGTGTTATTTAGAAACCCTCATGTTAGGTAATAAAAAGAGGCATGAGTGTGTGTCAGCTGATAATCAACTGAATGTTTGATTGAACATACTTTTGTCAAGAAGAGTAGAGTCTGGGACCAGCAGTTAGCATAATGGCTATGTCGATGGACTCCCATGTAGTCGACCACAGTTTGTGTCCTGGACCCGGTGGCTTAAAACTCACGCTGGGCGTGTGTGCGTGCATGCCCAAAATCCCAAGAGGAGAAGGGATTGCGGCGTGGCCATCCCCCCGGGGGGTGATTTCTTGCTTTCTATCTCTCTGTCTCTGTTTGTCTGGCGAGTGCATGTGCCCTATAGCAAAAACCTCTCCAAAAAAAAAAAAAAAGAGTAGGGTCTGAGGAAGGACATTTAGAAGAAAAGTAGAGAGGCAAAGCATTAATGGGATGAGGAAATGTGGTATTATCTGTTGAAGATATTTTAGTTTTATCAACTGGACTAGGGAGAAATGTTCACCTGTTGAAATATTCACTTTGTAAGTTAAATAATGTGATTGAATGTATAAAAGAAAATGAAATAAAAAACATAAATAAAAACAAAAAGAATCTGAACCAATATGTGAGCAATGATTAATTGGAATATAATTAAAAGTAAGCAATATAGATTTGACATCAAAAGTATGATTTATAAATAGAAAATTTGATAAATTAAACATTATAAAGATTAAAGCTGGGGTCAAATGATGGTGCAATGGTAAAAGCACATTGCTCTATGAGACAGACACATATGGGAAGGTTCCAAGTCCACACGTATCCTTGATATAGAGCTGACTGAGGCTAGGGGTGGATCATAGCAACAAGATCCTATTAGAGGTGCTGTTTCTTTCTCTCTCTGTCTTTCTGTCTCTCTTGCTCATAGAAGAAATACATACATTAATTTTTTTTTGAGAGGGTTTTGCTATAGGGCACATGTACTCTCAAGAGAGACAGAGAGATACAGAGAGATAGAAAGCGAGAAAGCAACCCCCAGGGGGATGGCCATGCCTCAATCCCTTCTCCTCCATTTTCCTCTCAGAATCATGGGCACACATGCACACGCTTCCAGCATGAGTTTAAGCCACCGGGTCTGGGACTCAAACTGCGGTCGACTACATGAGATTTCAGCGACATAGTCATTATGCTAACTGCTGGTCCCCATACATGGATTTTCTTAAATATTAAAACTTTTGCTTGTGAAAGTTTGTGTGAAAGAGATGAAAAGACAAGATATAGTGCAATAGAGTGGGAGAAAATATTTACCAACCACATATATGACAGAGGACTAGTATCTAGAATATATAAAGAATTTTTAAAATGCAACAGGAAAGCAAAATAATTCAATTGGAAAATAGACAAAATACAAGGAAGGACATTTCACTGAAGGGGATATATGCATATGGCAAATGTGCACTTGAAAATAATGTTCACTATTATTAGTCAGTTAAAACCACAGTGAGGGGACCAGCAGTCAGCATAATGGCTATGTCGCTGGACTCCCATGTAGCCGACCACGGTTCGAGTCCTGGACCCGGTGGTTTAAACTCACACGAGGCATGTGTGCATGCGTGCTCAAGATCCCGAGAATAGAATGGAGGAGAAGGGATTGCGGTGCGGCCATTCCCCCCGGGGGTGATTTCTCACTTTCTGTCTCTCTCTGGCGAGTGCACACACCCTATAGCAAAAAAAACTCTCAAAAAAACAAAAACAAAACCACAGTGAGACACAGTAAGACACCATTGCATATTTATCAGAATGGCCATATATATTCAAAAACATGATAATACCAGTACTGGTAAGAGGCTAGATCACTCATACATTGATGGTGGGGATAGAATATGGTATATCCATTCTAGAAAGCAGTTTGTCAATTCCAAATTTCATGTGACTCAGTAATTGAACTCCTAGTGTATATAGCCCCTCCCCCAAATGAAAACCTATGTTAATATAACCTTTACATAAGTCCTCATAGAAACTTTATTTATAATAACCCCAAACTGGAAATAACCCAGATTATCTTCAAGGGGTGAATTATTACTTTTTTTATTTTTCCTTTCTTTAATTAATTAATGAATTAGTTTTACAATTAAAGTGTGAATTTATTTTGGTGCAAAAACTTTTTGAAATTTATACATAGCTTTCCCATTACATGTAGTTCCATGAGCTTTTTTTTTCTGAAACATTTTTTATTTAATTAATTTACCTTCATTCCCTTGGCATTGTCACAGTATACAAAATGTGATCTCCCAGAATCAGCAAATAGCATAATGGCTATGAACTCCCATGTAGTTGACTGTGGTTCGAGTCCCGGACCCAGTGGCTTAAACTCACGCTGGGTGCAATTGCGTGCATGCCCAAGATCCCAAGAGGAGAATGGAGGAGAAGGGATACCTATACATGAACTCAAGTCTGACTTTAGGCATAAACCCCAGTGAGTAGAAAGAGCATACTCGCAGGCGCAAGCCGAGACATCCAGTGCCGGGGGCCAGCCGAATGGCGCGGGGCACGCGGGGCGGAGACCCGGCCGCGGGGCCCTGGAGGGGGCCCCAGTGACTGTATATCTTTACATTGAAAATGACTTTTCCCAGCATGAATATACTCTGTTAGTTCAGTCAAAGAAATTACCATACACATTGTCCCCAACAGATACTTTTCCATTTATTTGTCCATTGAATGTCTTGCTTCTTTTTTTTCCCTTAGTTCTCTCCCCTCTGCCCTTTCCCACCCTCCTCCCACACTATCTCTGGTGACTACAGTTGTTTTCTATTCCTTTTCTCCCCACATTTTATTGATTACATAATTTCTCATATAATCTAATTACTTTCAATAGTAAGTTCAGCTGGTAATTTCAAGAAAAGCAGTTTTAACTTTAATAAATCAAATAAATGCTATGGAACTTTGTTTAAAGCCAGGAAATAGGTTAGGATTCTGTTCAAATAGTAGGTACATGAACCTATCAACAGCTCGACAGGACAAAAATTCTTAAAACTGGAAAACAAAGCCTAGAAGAAAACCAGGAATTTTTTAGTCAAAAGTCATAAAATGATATTTCACCAGTTCTGTCTCATGTACTTAATCTATCTTCTGTTGTGATTTGATCTTCCCAATTGAATTCTGGGATATAATATTCAACTCCAGACTTGTCCCTACAATTTAGTTGGCTATTTTCTTAGGTTTTGAATTTGTATATATCCTTTGTAGGTAACTTTCCGTTTTTCTCTGCCAATCTTAGTATCTTGTCTTTATCTGTGGTTTTGGTAAATCTGGCTATAATGTGTCTTGGAGAAGACCTTCTTGGGTTGATTCTATTCGGAGTCCTTTGTATTTCTTGGGACTGGATCTTTGAGTACCTCTCTAGGTTTGGAAAGTTTTCTTGCAGGATTTCATGGAATATATTATCAATGCCCTAATAAGTCTCTTCACCTTCTGGAATACCAATTATACGGATGTTTGGACATTTGATGGTATCTAGTATTTCTTGTATATTATCCTCATTTTGGGGGGCAATTTTCTCAGTCTTTGTGGTGGATTTTTCTAGGCCAGCAATTCTCTCTTCTACATCTGAGATTAAATTTTCTGTATTAAAGTGTGTAATTCTTCTTTTAGATCTTGTAAGAATTTCCTCACCTCCTGGAACTCGTCAACTCCTTTCTCCTTTCTTTTCTGTAGTTCATTGTCTTTCTTCTCTTCCATCTCTGTTAGCTTCACCATTATGAATATTCTAAATTCTTTATCAGAGATTTCCATTGAACTGTCTGTGGACGAAGAGGAGTTATTCTTTTCCCTTGGAGAAGTATTTCCTTGCTTTCCCATATTTCTTGTGGCCCTGCAGTGATTTCTAGTCATCTCATGGATGGTATGTTTCTTCCTAATTCTTTAAGTTCTATCTGAGTGTTCAGGAGCGTGCAGAAGGAGGTGATCTGGAATCTCTTTGGCATTCTGTTTTTATCCCTTTGTGCAGCAGATTCAGTGGATATTGAGGAATATCTTAACCCTAATAGTATTTGGATGTTTCGCTATGGTTTCCTTTTATCCGTCTAGAAATAAAGAGAATGGAGATTGAGGAGAAGAGTGATGAGAGAAAAGAAAAGGAAGAAAAAAAAAAGAGAGAGAGAGAGAGAGAGAGAGAGAGAGAGAGAGAGAGAGAGAATGTAACAGAGAGAAGAAGAAAAAAATTTTTTTAAATTTTAAAAGAAAAGCAAAAAATAAATAACTGCATGCTGCATGAAATCACTAGTTCTCAGGAGCCATGGAGGAGTCTTCTTCTGAAGGCCTGCCCCTTGTCTCTCCTGGATGAGCGAGGGGAAAAGGGGATTATTAGTGAGGTAAAGGCGGAGCTGAAAGTAAGAGAATACTTTATCTTAAAACATTTTTAAAAGGAAAAATTACAGAAAAAAATGAGACGATAGAGACAGAAGCAGAGAAAGACAGAGACAGAGAGAAGGCTAGAGGGACTCCCTGCCACTCGAATTTGTGGGATGGAGGCTGAATTATCAGTAGAAAATCTTCATTTCTCTTTTTTCCCTGAAATCACTAATTCTCGAAAAAGAAAAAAGAAAAAAGAAAACAAAAACACTAGTTCTCAGGAGCCATGGAGAAGTCTTCTGTCAATGGGTGAATGATTAAACAAACTATGTGCATATATAACATGGAAAACTCCTCAGCAATACAATGGAATTGATAGTTCTATCAATATAAACAATAGTCCAGATTAATGTTCAGTATTATACTGAGTGAAAAAAGCCAATCCTGAAAGGTTATATATTTGAGAAGACTTCAAAAAGTTTATGGAAAAAATGAAATTACAAGTTTATTTAGGTGCAAAAAACCTTTAAAATGTATGCACAGTTTTTTTTTTTTCTTTATAATGTCATTTTCCACCAACCTTTTGAGATTCACTCACATTTTGAAGTAACAAAATTTTAGAAGTGGAAAATAGATTAGTAGCTCTCAGGGATTAAAGATAGGATAAGGAATTGGCGATGGAGGCAGGTGTGTTTATAGAACTTATTTTATTTATATTAGAAAGACAGAGCCAGAGTGGGACCAGCAGTTAGCATAATGGCTATGTCACTGGACTCCCATGTAGTCGACTGCGGTTCGAGTCCTGGACCCCGTGACTTAAACTCATGCTGAGTGTGTGTGCGTGCGTGCCCAAGATCCCAAGAGGAGAACTGAGGAGAAGGGATTGCGGCGTGGTCATCCCCCTGGTGAGTGATTTCTCACTTTCTGTCTCTCTCTGTCTTCCTGGCAAGTGCACACGCCCTATAGCAAAAACCTCTCAAGAAAAAAAAAAAAAAAAAGAAAGAGCAAGAGAATGACAAACAGAGAGACAGGGATAGGCATCCTTAACAGTCTCACCCCATGAGCCTCCTCCAGCTTCCTGGTGATCAGAATGATGGGCAACCACACATGCATGCCCAGTGTATACAGGTTGACCCAACATTCTAACCCTGATCTTCCATATGGCCCCCCACATTGTAAAGTGGCATGCTATCACTGGTCTTCCACTGTTGGCTAGACATAGTAATAGATGTATAACATGAGAGACCCTTGTAGTTAAGTCTATCAATTTTTTCCTTATGGCTTATGGGTTTTGTGTCTCACTTAAAATATGTTTTCCTACTCCAAAGTTAGAAAGACTTGGGACCAGCAGTTAGTGTAATGGCTATGTCGCTGGACTCCCATGTAGTAGACCGCGGTTCAAGTCCCGGACCCAGTGGCTTAAAGCTCACGCCAGGCGCGTGTGTGTGCGCGCCCAAGCTCCTGAGAGGAGAATGGAGGAGAAGGGATTGTGGCGTGGCCATCCCCCCTGGGGGGTGATTTCTTGCTTTCTATCTCTCTGTCTCTCTCTGTCTGTCTGACGAGCGCACGCACCCTATAGTAAAAACCTCTCCCTCTCCACCCCCCCCCCAAAAAAGACAGACTTATTGTATGGAAGACTTATTGCTTAGTTTCATATTTAAGTCTGCATATACTTGAGTAGACTTGGCATAGGTTGTGAGGTAGGGTTCATTTTCAGTCTTATTTTCCATATGGATGTCTAAGTGATCTTCTTTTGTTTAGAATATCACACTTCTGTTAACACAGTGTAGACTCAGCTGTATCATAAAGCAAATAATTGTGTATATATGGATCTGTTTCTGAATTCCTTCCTGTTTCCTGATCTATTTTTCTATTTTTGGCCAATACCTCACTTTCTTACTGGAGCTTCTTGATAAGTCTTGATATCTAAAATGCAAGCTCTCCAACTTTCTTTTTCTTTTTCAATATTGTGTCAAGTATCTCTCACCTCTTTTATTTCTGTGTATATTTAAGAATAAGCTTTTCAAATTATCTAGAAAGCTTGTCAGACATTTGATTAGGATAGCATATAGTTCAACTTAAGGAGAATCTAAACTTTTCAGTATTGATCCCTTTAATTTATGAACATGGAATATCTCTCCACTTATTTAGGCCTTTTGAAACTAATCACAGTAACGTTTAGAAGTTTTCAGTGTAAACAAATACATATATGAGGGGCTTTAACAGTTTATGGAAATTGCGGGGACCAGCAATTAGTGTAATGGCTATGTCACTGAATTCCCATGTAGTCAACCATGGTTCAAGTCCTGGACCCGGTGGCTTAAACTCATGTTGGGCACATGTGCGTGCATGTTCAAGATCCTGAGAGGAGAATGGAGGGGAAGGGATTACGGTGTGGCCATCCCCGCAGGGGGGGTGAGTTCTCGCTTTCTGCCTCTCTGTCTCTCTGTCTCTCTGGTGAGTGCATGCACCCTGTAGCAAAAACCTCTCCAAAAAAAATTTTATGGAAAATGCATATTATGAAAGACATGCATCGTTTTAAAAAAATTTTGCACCAAAATAAACTGGTACTTTAATTCCTTTTTTCCATAAACTTTTTGAAACCCCATCATATATACACACATATGCATATACATTTATAGATATATACATTTCTAAGTATTTTAATTTATTTTTGATGCTTTTTTAAGCACTTGTTTAATTTTATTTTAAATTACAGAGTACAACATAATGCAGTAAAGGTTATAAAGTGCACTAATCTTATGTGGATACCTCAATGTCTGTTATATAAGTACACATCCACATAATTGTTATCCCAAACAACATTTCTGGTATCCTAGTTACTTCATGCTCCTTCCTAGTCAATTGTTTTCTCCCCTAGAGGTAACCATTATTATGGTGTTTATCACCACTGATTGGGTAAATGGCACCTTTTAAATTTCATTTTATAATTGCTTGTAGCTAGTGAACAAATCTGAATATATGAAACCTCACTAAATTCATTTGTTTATTTTCATGATATTTTGAGTTTGGGGGAGGAGATTGTCTGTATACACTATTAAGTAGTCTATGAACAATGAAAGATCTGTTACTTCCTTTTTAATATTTTCTTTTAAGTTTACTTATTTCTTCCATGAGTAAGAGAGGCAAAAAGTAGGGAGTCGAGAGAGAGAGAGAGAGAGATAGTATCCTGAGCAAAGTTTTCAGTTTTATGCCATGATCCACCTCCAGCCTCAGCCAGCCCCAGTTCATAGGCACACACATGCCCAGTTTACTCAGGGATGTTTCTGGACATGAACCTGGAAGCTAGGGTCAGGCATCTGGGTCAGCCTTGGAGAGTGTTGTGCTACATTTGTGCTACCATCCACCTCCTTCCTTTATATTTTTATCTCTCTCCAATCTTTATATCTTTCACTTCTATTTCTTTCCAATCTTTATATCTTTCACTTCTTTTTCTTGCCTCATTGTAGTGGCTAAAATATCCCATTGAACTGGAGAAATTAGAGGAAAGCGTTTAGTATTTTGACATTCATTATGATGTAAGGCTTGGTGATTTTGATACCTTTATCAGATGAAAGGACTTGCCTTCTATTCTTAGTTTGCTAAGATCTTTACTATGAATGGAATGGATGTCTTCTTTCATCAACTGTTTCTTTTACATTTCTTGGAATGATTAAATAATTTTTACCTTTTAACTTTTCAGTATGATTAGTGAAGCTGATTGATTTTCTAAAACTAATCCAATGTTGTAGTCTTAGAATAAAATCAAGTAGGTCATGATCTGCTAGTCATTTTATGTATTACTGGATTTTGTTAGGTTATGTTATGTATAGGATTTTTGTCTCTGTTTATGAGAGAAGTAGGCCTGAAAGTTTATTTTCTTGTGACAGCCTTGTAAGGTCTTGGTATGACAGTTATCCTGCACATATAAAAATCTCTTTTATTCTCTGAAAAAATTTGTGTAAATGTGGTATTTCATTGAAATCTTCTGTGTAGAAAAATCTAAACTTATTTTATCCTGTATGTTCAAGTAGATTTTTGCTCCAAGAAAGTCTTTAGTTAAAACTATATTGCTTTGTATAAACACTTAGAACCTGCTTTATATTTCTTTGAGCCTACTGTGCCTACACTTGGGAAGTTCAAAAGAAGATTTTAGAACTATCTAGAACTGTACCTGAAATATCACGAACAATGTATCTGCCGTTTCCTCTCTCTCTCCTCACTTTCTCTCTAGCCACAGAAGCACCTACTACAGGGCATTTAGTGGACACCAGCATTAAGCCGTTAATCCTACTGTTCTTAGAGCCTAGTGCTCACCTGGGTCAGTCAGAATTGTAGGCTCTGGAGACAGGAACAGTGGTCTGTATCACTTAGCAGGATTCTATTGTTTTGAGTCCTTTCCCAAAGAACAGTTATTTGGGCTGTGCTAACGTTCTTCAGAATGGATATGGCAGAGTGTAGAGGCAACCCTGGGCGAACCAGGAGGGATTTGGAAGAAGCTAGTTTTTCAGTTCCTGTACATACAGGGGGTAATCATCTCTTAAACTCTTCCCACTAACTGAATAGGCTATATGGATAAGTCTCTTAATCCTTCTGGACATCCTTCCTGACACTTCAGAGCATCGATACTTGTAGTCACTTCCAGGCATTTCAGCAGCTTAGAGACTAATTATGCATCTCCCCTTTGCACACAGTGATAGGCTAAGGAGAGAAATTTGCAAAATAACAATATTTCCAAAGCCCCAGACCCCTTCTGTGTGAGCCTTTCTTACTGTGACTGGTAGCATAGCAACTGATGGAACTGCCTGGACTCAGGCTGCCCTGAACTGCAAGTACCTTCCCTTTCCCCCAATCACCCTCTTTTTCTCTACTTTTGCTTTTTCTCAGGCTAGTTCTGTTAAGATGACTGCCATGTTTCCCCCCGGTGCTTGCTGAGTGTGAGTTCCTGGTCCCTGAGGAAGATTAGCAGCTTCCTCATGCATAAGGCTGGAATTGATTTTATCGTGTGTGATACATGAGCCCAAGATGCCCGGAGTGCTCAGACACTCAGCATGGAGATCACAGGATGAAGCAGAGTCTCTTGAGAAGCAAAATCAAATGGTCTATGAATGGAGAAGACTGTGGGATGGAGAGAAAGACCAACATAGGAGGCAAGGGCCAACAAGGATCAGGAGAAAGGAATAACTCATATTCAGGGAGGGTCTGTCATGTTTCAGGCATTTACATTTCACCTTCACAGGGATGCATTGAGATATGATCCATTACCCTGATTTTACATATGAAGGAACTGAGGCTCAAGGACATTAGGTAACTGCCCAAAGTTGCATAGTTAAGTCTTACGGGTTGTAAGTCAACCCATCTGACCCAGTGATCTTGCACTTGCCAATATCTACACTGCCCTTTGTAAGTGAAAGTGAATAAGAATATGCAAAGGCTCTTCGGCTTAGTATGGAGAAGTATGGAGCAGTAGGTGCAGGAAAATTGAGTACACACCCACTTATAGGAACTGGGCAAGCATGGTGGAGGTTAAGGAAAGACTGTGCACATGCCCAGAACTCTCTAGCCTGTTGATTATTAGCCTTTTACTGATCCCATCTCCCTTGCCCCTTATATGTAAACAGTGACTATGCCCTGTTCATTCAGTCTCCCAAACCTGCATCTGGTCTCTCTGACCCTGCCTTTCCAGCCAATGGCCATTATGGTAGTCAATTCTCCATCATCTCTCCCCTCAGAAACTGACAACATCGTTCCTGGTTCCCCTAACTAGTTTCTCTCCCTTAGTCCCATGTTTCACTCTGCACTCATGGGAGCTGTCCCAAAAGAGCATCTGCCTACGTCCTTCCACTGTATACAAAATCTCGAGATGAAGACCATGCGTGATCTGATCCCTGCTGACCTCTCTAATCACAGTTTTGTTGCCCTGTATGCCTGGTATCTCACGTTTCAGCAGG
>NW_006159691.1:2384696-2400055 GCF_000334495.1 Tupaia belangeri chinensis
CAGGATGTGCAATTCCTGAGCAACCCAGTCTTTTTTCATCTCCTTGAAGGCTCTGCTCTTCCCCTGTGCCTGTTAGATTCTGCTCTCCTTTTAAGACCCAGTTCAGGATTTGATTTCTTTGGGAAGCCTTCCTTGACTCTTCCATCTGATTTGTATAGCTTTCCTTGTATTCATTTGTTATTCCTACTGTAACTAATTACCACAAGCTCAGTGGCATAAAACAACACAAATTTATTATCTCATATATTGGAGGTCAAAAGTCTAAAGACCAGTTAGGCTATATTTTTGACTCTGAGAATCCATTCCTTTGCCTCTTCTCATCTCTAGAGGTCACCTGCTTTTCCTATCCCTACTTCCATCTGCAAAGCCAGAGCAGCCTCCTTCACTCTCTCTCTCTGATTCCTCTGCCTCCCTCCTTCACTTACAAGTACTCCTTGGGATTACCTGCATAATCCAGGATCCTTTTCCCCACTCAAGAACCTTAACTTAATCTTCAGAATGCCCTTTGCTATATACATTTTGGGAACCAGGGCTTGCACATCATTTGGGGGCTATTATTCTATGTGATGCAGTGCCCTGGGCCTACCCCTGCTCAGCTGTAACCACTTTATTGTGTGGCGTATTGATTTCTACACCTGTTTCACTCCCCAGACTCTTAGGTTCCTTCAGGGTAGAGACAGTTATTTGCTTTGAGTCACTGTCTTCAGAACAGAGCAAAGACAGCTTCAGTACTTGTTTATTGAACAAAAGACCTCACTTCCCTGAATCTCATTTACATGCCATGCTCTGTGGATGACTCAGATGTTGTGAACACTGGGAAGTCAGAGTATTAGTTAAAAATCACACCTCTGGAGCCCAGGCATCCTAGCTCCACCACATATTAGCTTATGACCCTGGACAAGTTACTTAACTTCTGTCCCTTAGTTTACTCATGCAAAAATGAAGATGATTATAGTATCTACATGTATTGGCAGGGTCCAGGGAGAAAACCTCAAACCATACTTTCAGACAGAGGGGTTTTACTTAAGGGAGTTTATTACACAAGTGATAGAAGGCTTCCAGAGCAAAAGCAGAATGCTCAAATAGCTAAGAGTGGCAGAAAGTAGCTATCATACCTGAGGCCAGGTAACAAGGGAATGGGAAGAATGCGTTATGGAGCCTAGATGTCTGTAGTAGGAGCCCTGCTGGTGGGGCTGGGACCTTAGACCCCACAAATCATACCATAGCCATAAGGGGTGTGACTGACCTCTGCACATTCTTCCATAAAGACACTGTGCTATGGGTGCTGTTTGGGCCAGAGGAGATCATAGTCTGGAGCACAGCACTCCTGGCTGTTAACATGATATTGACAGCTCTTTGAAACAGGAAGAGAACCTCTTTTTCCTTCTTCCACTTTCCAGTCTCCCTCTAGAGCTTTCCAGTTACAGGACTGAACCAAAGCAAGCCCAAAGCAAACTAGCAAGGGAATCCAGAAGTGTAGTTTACAAAGTCTCAGCCCTAGAATCCCAGAGTCCAAGAAACAGGGTGGGTTTGAAACTAAAAGACCAGGGGTGAATAGCATACTCCTTTAGGGTCCTCATATATAAAACTCAATACCATACCAGTGTTTACTTATAATGTGATAGGAATGAATATGTTCATATATGCAAGTCCTGAAAAAGACACTTATCACTGAGAAAGTATTTGTGCCTCTCCCATGGTAATAGTAATAGCTCCCACCATCACATGAGTATGTACATTTGGATGTCTCTGGAATTCAGACATCCAACCTGGTTAAGGCAAGAGTTTCTTCTACCTAATTCTTCACAGCCAGGCTGATGGACAAAGGTGCAGCAGGGGAGGTAACGGTTTCCTGTCTGTGAGCCCATGCTTCTCTTAGACAAGACACTTTTTTTGTTTTTTCTTTTGAGAAGTTTTTGCTATAGGGTACATGCACTTGCCAGAAAGACAGAGAGACAGAAAACAAGAAGTCATCCCCCAGGGGGGATGGCCATGCTGCAATTCCTTCTCTTCCACTCTCCTCTTGGGATCTTGGGCATACACACACAAGCACCCAGAGTGAGTTTTAGCCACCAGATCCAGGTCTCTAACCACGGTTAACTACATGGGAGTCCAGTGACATAGCCACTACGCCAACTGCTGGTCCCTGGACAAGACACTTCTGCATTGTGGTGTCTGATTTTACAGCTTTACAATCCTGATTCCCCCAGCCCTCTCTCTGGGGGATACTGACTTTTGATTCATGCTTTCTGAGGATTCCTGATTAGCAAACAAAGAAAGACTCTTCTAGACTGATTATGCTGCTCTTGATTTGGGGAAGTAGCCCAGCAAAGGATAATCTCAAAAATGATGAGGTGCTTGGGGAGGAAGAAAGGCTGAGGTGAGAGAGTGTTGCAGATCATATAATTTCATCTTGTGCTAAGTTATTATTGAATTATGCATTTCTAAATGACTTCATGGGTTGTAGTATGACTGTGTTACGTAGACTTAAATTCATTTGCTTGTGGAAGTTTTGTCATTGTGGACCCTCTGTTGTGATCCAGAAAGGGGAATGCATTTCATTGGATCTTTGTGCTTTTCCATCACTGACATAAAATGGGGTTACCAGCTGAAGTTCCCACCAACTGCTGAATAGCAACAGAACATCTGTCTATAAAATTCTTGGAATGTGGATATCTCCCTTAAACCTCATGTGCATATTTTGCCATTATCTTTATATAATGATTGACAGTGTTGACCCCAGGTAGGCTGCCTTGATCATGACTCCTGGCTTTTTGAGTGACATTGGGCTTGTTACTCAATGTGTATCACTTGCTTCTTTTTCAGAAAAATGTGAATCACAGTAGTATCTAGAGTTGCCATGGAATTGACATGAGAGTGGAATATGTGGGACCAGCAGTTAGTGTAATGGCTTTGTCGCTGGACTCCCATGTAGTTAACCACGGTTTGCGTCCCGGACCCGGTGGCTTAAAACTCACGCCGGGCGCATGTGCATGCATGCCCAAGATCCTGAGAGGAGAACAGAGGAGAAGGGATTGTGGCGTGGCCATCCCCCCTGGGGGGTGATTTCTCGCTTTCTGTCTCTCTGTCTCTCTCTGTCTGTCTGGCGAGCACACACGTCCTATAGCAAAACTCTCTCTTAAAAAAAAAAAAAGAATGGAATATGTTAACAATTTAAAGAGCGAAGAGCAGTGCCAAGTGCCTAAAAATGTGCAGGCCATGTTAGCTACCATGGCTGTCCTTCTGGATTATTATTACTGGTATTATTATCTTCATCATCACTCCCCAGTGTTTAAAGTGATGATGTCTGAGAACTGATATTTAAGTCGTTTTGGTTTTGTTTTGGTGGATATCTGATTTTTCCAGATGCTTCTAGGAACTTTCCTTTAGTCTTGTATTTCAGAAATAATGCCAATGTGTGCTTGAACTTGACTCTCATCATTGATTTTGCCTGGAGCCCACTGTGCTCTTTGTAGTCTGCAAGCTCAGGCTTTTTCTTATTTCAGAGAAGTTTTCTTTCCCTGTGTCTTTGATTATTGCTTTGTACTGGTTGCTTAATGGTTTTTCCCCAATTACTTCTAATTCTTAGCTTAGATGCTCATTCACTGTTTTCTATAATGTTCTCCTCCTTGATCTTTTTAATCTTTTTTGTTTCTGTTCCAACCTCTTACATTGGGAGAACTTACCAATTATTTTCTCTACCCACTTAAATAAGGCATCAAGTGCTTATTGACCATGGGCCATAAGTTAGGTGAGTCACAGACTAATTCTGTTATAGGTGGCTCCTACTGGTGGGTCAGGTGTTGTATCTGTTGTACCTTGGGTGGTGCTCAGGAACCTTGTGCTCCTAAGCCAGGGAAGAATGAGAAGGTCATTGCTAACAGCTCACAGGAAGAGTGGATTAGTACACATAGACTCCTCATGGTCCTTCATAGAGAATTTGGATATTTTTGCAACTCAAATTATAAAACAATCTTTCATTGTCAAGGGAGAAAAAATTGAGCATCACTAAGACTGAGTAGTTTGTCTGAGGTCACGGATTTGACTAGTGATGAGGCCAGGGTGAAGAAAAAGACTCAGACTCTAGCCCCAAGCTAGTCTCTCTTCTCATCTTGGATCCTCAGTTCATTATTTTAGGAAGCAGTGTTGGACACACATCAGTAGAATATCCAATCGGCAAGATACTTTGTACATCTCTGTGGTCTACAAAACCAAGTAGTTACGCAATGCAGCAGATTTGAAAAGAAAAATGGGGATGGCTCACATAAAAGTAAAGAGAAGTTCCAGGTGGGAGAAGTGGTATTTGCAAGAGTATAGAAGTGAGAATGATAATATGATGTGAGTATGTGTGCAAAGGTATCCATGTGTGTGTGTGTGTGTGTGTGTGTGTGTGTGTTTGTGTGTGTGTGTGTGTGTTACCAGGTCAGGTAGGCATTTCCCATGGACCCAAAGGGGTCAGGAAATAGAAATACGATTAGAAAAGTGATCAGGTAGAGGGAGGAGAGTAGTCTGAAATGTTGAAGGCAAGATTATAATCACCTTAACCATATCAAGGCTCACTTCACATCTCAGTAACATGCATTTTCTCAAAACGTTTGATTTCTGTCTGGAGCAGACAATAAAATGCACACAGCTCGATCTCTAGCTATTTGAAGCATTTTTGCTCTCTGTAGGAATTTCTGGGGAGTCAAACTGTTACAAGTGCTCACAGCAGGGAAAAGAAAGACAGAATTGGTCTGGAGATTGCTGCCTGAGGATGAGGCGGAATTACATTAAAGGGTCACCTCACCATCTATGTACATGATGAAGGAGAGTGTTGGCAGCTTGGGGCAGCTGCTCCCCAAGCCTCTCGGCTGGCTTACAGGGCCCTTGTCCTTACAGTGCTTTCATGCCTGACTAGAAGGAGCCAGTGCTGTCTCTGAACTCATGTCTCAGCTCTCTGAAGGCCAGACTTCCTCCCTCTTGATTTGGTTCCAAACTTCATGAGCGAAGGTTGCTAACAAATGCCAAACACTTTCTCCCGGCCTGGCACAGTTGATGGTAAGGGTCAGGAAAAGAGAAGTTGATTGTGTTATATCTGAAAAAGTTTAGATGAGAGCTGATGTGTGCCTGAGCAACCTCTTGTTAGGAAAATTCTTAGGAATTCAGGATCTCATGGTGCAGATAGAATTGCTTGTCATGAAATGGTACAGGATAGCAGGCTCATTTTCTCCCAATTTTCTGGGGTTCAGTTCCAAGTAAAACTTAATGGCATTCATTCCACTTTCTAGGATACCGATAAGCCATATTTTGTTTGTTTTTCTTAAATCTCCCCTTCTCTTTTAGGTATAATTTATATACAGCAAAATACCACTGTTTTAAGTGTACATTTTGATAAGTCTTGTACAACTGTAGTCAAGATACAGAAATTTATATAACCCCAGAATTTTTCTCATGCCACCTTCTAGGCAGTCATCCAATCAGAGATAATACTATTTTAGATTTTATTATTTAATCACCCAAATTAATATATAGAACATTCTAACACCCCAGAAATGTCTGTTATACCTGGTCCTAATCAGTACCTGCTCCCACAGGTAACTGTATTTTTGGCCTATATTATCATAAATTTGCTTTGCCTATTCTTAAACTTTCTTATAAATGAAATGATCATGCCTTATTTTTTTTTTTTTTTTTGCTTTGCACACATGTTGTTTTTTGAGATTTGCTGCTATGTGTGCCCCAGTGTGTTTTCTGCCCCATTGAAGCACATGCCTTCATGTTATGTGCCTCTATTTTCTGATCCATAGCACCCAACTAGACCTGGCTCCCAGGATCTCTCAGCTCTCTGGTCCCCTCCTCTATAACAGTTTCTGATTCTGCTTTCTCTCTCTACTACTCTACCTCAGTTCTCAAGTGAAGGCTAGAATGTGATCTCCATCCATCCAGGATTGTGTCTGTGCCTGGGACAGCAACATGCAGCAGGTACTCCGTGTTTGTAGACTTGAGTATTCAGGGCACATAGTTTCCATCGTTTTCCAGTATGGCTTTGACTGGTACCTTCCCAGGCAACTTGGAGCTATTGGACTCATTGACCATTCTCTCTTTGTTTGTAGACTTAACACAAAGGTTTAGGTTCTCCAGCATGCCTTTTTTTTTTTTTTTTTTTGCTGTGCACACATGCTGTTTTTTGAGATTTGCTGCTATGTGTGCCCCAGTGTGTTTTCTGCCCCATTGAAGCACATGCCTTCATGTTATGTGCCTCTATTTTCTGATCCATAGCACCCAACTAGACCTGGCTCCCAGGATCTCTCAGCTCTCTGGTCCCCTCCTCTATAACAGTTTCTGATTCTGCTTTCTCTCTCTACTACTCTACCTCAGTTCTCAAGTGAAGGCTAGAATGTGATCTCCATCCATCCAGGATTGTGTCTGTGCCTGGGACAGCAACATGCAGCAGGTACTCCGTGTTTGTAGACTTGAGTATTCAGGGCACATAGTTTCCATCGTTTTCCAGTATGGCTTTGACTGGTACCTTCCCAGGCAACTTGGAGCTATTGGACTCATTGACCATTCTCTCTTTGTTTGTAGACTTAACACAAAGGTTTAGGTTCTCCAGACCACTCCCCTAAGCTCTCTGCAGAGCTTCCTTTACCTCTAGACAAGATTAGGTCCCTAAACTGCCTCTGTCACTCCCAGTCATGACTCTCATTATTCTTTGTCATTACTTTTTTACCTGGCTGCCTAACCCTCTGATCCTAGGACACAGAGAGTTTGTGTTTCTCTTCAATCCTAGATATCATGCACTTGGTGCTGTGTCCGGTTCATGAGATGCACACAGTACATATGAAGAATTTCAGGAAGTTTGTGGGAAAATGGAGTTCAAAACATGAGTTTACTTTGGTGTAGAAAGTTTTTAAAATTCATGCATAGCTTTTTCATAATATACATTTTCTATGAACTTTTTTGGAGAGCATTCATACTAGTTGGGGTTTCTTTCAAAGAAAGCATCTCTATGCCAGGTTGTTCAACTCAGGATCTCAAGAGTTAAAGCCATTCATGAAGGTAAAGATGGATTTGAAAACATGGCCTCTATGGGTGGTTTCTATGTTAGATATCATTTCATGGATAGGATCATACTTTTGCCCTCTTAATATTTTAGCCCAAATGTTAACTCTATGAATATATTGAGTGAGCCATGGTCAGGGGCACTCAGATTTTTTTTTTTCTTAGAAAAGTTTCATGAAAATCTTAGCATGCTTATTTTTACTTAAGGGTTTGAGAATCCAGGAGCTCAGAAGCACTCAATCTGTGACACCTACATTAAATTTCATTCCCTTTTATGTTCCTTCAATCGCTAGGCCCTCCAATAAAGGGACACTTCAGAGTCCCAAAGAAGTACGAGATAATGAGCAAATAGACTTATAAAATCCCTGTGTATTTCTTATATTCTTGACATAGACCATTTGGGGGTTTGTGCATGGATTTCAGAGGGTTCATGAACTTCTGGACTGCTGTGGAAAATTCTAGGTAATGTTTATGATCATTTTCCTTGGAAGAGAATCTGGAAATTTCTTACCAGATTTTGGGAACCTATGTACTATCCAAAGTTAGAAACTACTGGTATTGGCTTCCTTTAGTGGTCTTTCTAGTTAATTATAAAAGCACCTCAAATATAAGAGGGGGTGGTGGTGGGATGGCAGGAATGGCGGCTGGTCCTGAGCTCTAATGCTCCCTCCTATCCCCAGCCTAACAGATCATGAGCTTCCCTGTGCCTTGGTTTCCTTCCCAGTAACTCTAATAGTTGAATCAGAAGGTTCCAGACATTTCTTTTGCTGTTTTGTCGAAGAGTTTAATCTCAAATACAGAGTAGAGCCAATACAAATAAAACATGATTTTTCTATGCATTTAAAAAATAACATGCTACATACCAAAAAAAAAATCATCTATTTCTTCTCCCTGCTTCTCCATGAACCCCAGTATATATATATATATATATATATATATATGTCTTCTAAAGAATACTAATAACAAATGAATGGATCACTTAAAAAAAATTGGATGGCCTCTTGGTGTGAGATCCAGTGAATATTCTGAAGAACTTACTTGACCTGTTCTTGAGGGGGTAGAAGGAGAGATAACCATAATTAGTAGTATGTGCATGAACATGTGAACTGGAAGTCCATTGAGATGGGGGCATTTATATACTCTTGGGGATTTGTTATTATATTTGCACATACCATTAGAAATACATGGAAAGAGACTAAACATTTGGAAAGCTTAATTTTTCTTTCTGGTGGCCAGCAGTTGAAAACTGTCTGAAATACAGCAGAAAACCATGGTGAAAAGTTGATGGAAGAGACCTTAATGTGGCCACTTGCTCAGCCCCCAACATATTGAAGTTTGCCGCTCTTAATTTTGTCCAGGGCCAGTCTGTGAATAATTGTATTTAAGGAATTGGGCAGAGTCATCACAGAGTTACAAAACAGCACCCTTGGGGCTTCACTGGAGACTGATGGGAACTCTGGAGAGTTGATAATGGTAATCAAAGGGTCTATATATTTAAAATGCACAAAGGATGAGCCCAGAAATTATCTGCCTGTCAACTTAACTTCTCTACCTGGAACAAATTATCCAAAAATCAATTTGCAAACACCTCTGAGATAACAAGGTCTTGAGTAATAACCTCCATGGCTTTGTAAAGAAAAGCATCTAGCTTGACTAATCTGCTTAATTCCCTTCTTTGACCAAATGGCAGACTATAATAGAGGCAATCTGAAGTTGTCCCTTAAGATTTGCTTTGAGTCACACTGAGAAAATATTGTCCACCCCTGTTTTATAGCAATTATTCTGTTTCTGGAGAATCTTTGTTGATGGGTAATTAATTAGAAGAAAAACACTGAATGAGTCTCTATCCCAAAGCTCTCACCTGAGTTCCAAACAAGAACCCATACCTGCCTTTATTCATAATAATGGCCCAGACATTCTCCAAATGTAACATGCTCCCAAACAAATCTATATTGTACTCTATTCCCAAACTCCTCTCTCCCCTTCATTTTCTGTTCTGCTCTAAGAATCATTAGCTTGTTATGCCCTTTGATGAATAATCTTATTTCTGGCAGCTGGTCCTAAGAAAATGTGAGAAAAGAAGGACTGAAGTCATTTTCACAAAAATGTTTATTACAGCATTAATTACTATAGTAAAATTGAAAAAAACCTATGTGTCCAACAATGGGAGAATGGTTAGTATGATAACCTGATGGACTACTCTGCATATATTAAAGGCAGTGATGTCAAAGCCTGTGTAGCATCTACATGAAGCCACTGAAGTATAAAATAACAAGGGGGCGCAAATCTACATTGGGTCTATGTGCTCTTGTAATTGCATGAAAATTAGGATAAGGTGGATAAAAAATTAGAATAAAATATAGAGAAATAAAAATGGCTGTTAGGTTGGATAGCAAAAAAGGGGACATATTTTCCTTCTCTGGTGTGGTGTGTAAAAAAAAAAATAATATATACTCTCTCTCTCTCTCTCTCTCTCTCTCTCTCTCTATATATATATATATATATATATATATATGTCTTCTAAAGAGAACTAATAACAAATGAATGGATCACTTAAAAAAAATTGGATGGCCTCTTGGTGTGAGATCCAGTGAATATTCTGAAGAACTTACTTGACCTGTTCTTGAGGGGGTAGAAGGAGAGATAACCATAATTAGTAGTATGTGCATGAACATGTGAACTGGAAGTCCATTGAGATGGGGGCATTTATATACTCTTGGGGATTTGTTATTATATTTGCACATACCATTAGAAATACATGGAAAGAGACTAAACATTTGGAAAGCTTAATTTTTCTTTCTGGTGGCCAGCAGTTGAAAACTGTCTGAAATACAGCAGAAAACCATGGTGAAAAGTTGATGGAAGAGACCTTAATGTGGCCACTTGCTCAGCCCCCAACATATTGAAGTTTGCCGCTCTTAATTTTGTCCAGGGCCAGTCTGTGAATAATTGTATTTAAGGAATTGGGCAGAGTCATCACAGAGTTACAAAACAGCACCCTTGGGGCTTCACTGGAGACTGATGGGAACTCTGGAGAGTTGATAATGGTAATCAAAGGGTCTATATATTTAAAATGCACAAAGGATGAGCCCAGAAATTATCTGCCTGTCAACTTAACTTCTCTACCTGGAACAAATTATCCAAAAATCAATTTGCAAACACCTCTGAGATAACAAGGTCTTGAGTAATAACCTCCATGGCTTTGTAAAGAAAAGCATCTAGCTTGACTAATCTGCTTAATTCCCTTCTTTGACCAAATGGCAGACTATAATAGAGGCAATCTGAAGTTGTCCCTTAAGATTTGCTTTGAGTCACACTGAGAAAATATTGTCCACCCCTGTTTTATAGCAATTATTCTGTTTCTGGAGAATCTTTGTTGATGGGTAATTAATTAGAAGAAAAACACTGAATGAGTCTCTATCCCAAAGCTCTCACCTGAGTTCCAAACAAGAACCCATACCTGCCTTTATTCATAATAATGGCCCAGACATTCTCCAAATGTAACATGCTCCCAAACAAATCTATATTGTACTCTATTCCCAAACTCCTCTCTCCCCTTCATTTTCTGTTCTGCTCTAAGAATCATTAGCTTGTTATGCCCTTTGATGAATAATCTTATTTCTGGCAGCTGGTCCTAAGAAAATGTGAGAAAAGAAGGACTGAAGTCATTTTCACAAAAATGTTTATTACAGCATTAATTACTATAGTAAAATTGAAAAAAACCTATGTGTCCAACAATGGGAGAATGGTTAGTATGATAACCTGATGGACTACTCTGCATATATTAAAGGCAGTGATGTCAAAGCCTGTGTAGCATCTACATGAAGCCACTGAAGTATAAAATAACAAGGGGGCGCAAATCTACATTGGGTCTATGTGCTCTTGTAATTGCATGAAAATTAGGATAAGGTGGATAAAAAATTAGAATAAAATATAGAGAAATAAAAATGGCTGTTAGGTTGGATAGCAAAAAAGGGGACATATTTTCCTTCTCATATTCTTATTCCACTGCTGTTTTTGCTACAAATAAAATTAGCACACACATGTACAGTTTAATTTATACAAGAATGGGTATTAACAGGCAATCTTCCAAGGGAAGAACTGGTCGGGGAAGACATACAGATATAGGCTTCTTCCTAATTCTTCTACTCCATGACCTTGAGTTGGTGATCACATCAACTGGGTTCTTACATTTTTTATTCATCAGAATGGAGGTGATAATGTTGTTCCAAGAATTACATGAAACAATGCATGTGCAATTTAATGATATGTAAGAAGTACAAAATAAGTGTTAATTTTGCAGCTTCGCAGCTCCGCTAAGGACGGCCAGAATGAGGCTGCCTTAAATGCCTGTTGGAATTCTAGTCTTACTTAGCTGACTGCATAGAATTTAATGGAAGAGAGGCCAGCATAGAGCAGATACAAGATATCTCAGCATGATTTTTTTCTTGACCCTCAATTCCCACCGGGTTCATTGTGACCAGTGACCTTCTCTCTGCTGAAAGGAACCTGCCAGAGTTGAAGAAGCAGCTGAATTCTTGCTATGTTGTCATTTTTCTATTTAGGCTCATATCATTATTTAGGGAGAACTTCTGTCAGTAATCTGTGTGTTACCACATAAGAAATGTTTATAAACCGTGGACTTCCCTGGGGTTTGAACCAAACTCCACCTCAGCAAAGGCAGGCAGGCTTTCCACTGAGGAAATGAAAGCAATGTAAGTACCCAGACAGCTTTGCTGTGTTGTAGAAAGCCCATTTCCTGACATTGCCTTCTTTCTTTTCTTTCTTTAAATGAAGGGATATTGTAGGAGTGAGTAAAGTTCCCCAAGAAATACTGAATTAGGTATTTACGTAAAACAACTTGTAGATTAAAGTAGGATATGAATGAAGTTAGGAAGCAGCAGATGACAGAATGGTTACGTCACTGGACTCCACATAGTTGACTGCAGTTCAAGTCCTGGACCAGGCAGCTTAAAACTCATGCCAGACATGTGTGTATACATGCCCAAAATCCCAAGAGGAGAACGGATTGTGGTGTGGCCATCCCTCCGGGGGATGATTTCTCACTTTCTGTCTCACTGTCTCTCTCTGTCTCTCCAGTGAGTATATGTGCCCTTTAGCAAAAAAACTCTGTTTCCAAAAAACCAGGATATGGGACCAGCAGTTAGCGTAATGGCTGTGTCGCTGGACTCCCACGTAGTCGACCACGGTTCAAGTCCCGGACCTGGTGGCTTAAACTCACGCCGGGTGCGTGTGCGTGTGTGCCCAAGATCCCGAGAGGAGAACGGAGGAGAAGGGATTGTAGCGTGGCCATCCCCCCTGGGAGGTGATTTCTCGCTTTCTGGCTCTATGTCTCTGTCTGTCTGGTGAGTGCACGTGCCTTACAGCAAAAAACCTCAAAAAAAAAAAAAAACAAAACAGAATATGAATAAGGTTAAAAAGGGGATTTGGGCTACTTTCTATGTCTGTATCTGAATTCTGTCCCTGTCTTCACAAGCTTGGGTTCTGCTCTGCGAAGCACTTGAGTCTGACGGTCCTTTTACTCATTGCTTGTCTTTCAGAGCCTCCCACTCCCATTGCCCCCCCAGAGCTGCTGGCTGTGGGGGCCACCTACCTGTGGATCAAGCCAAATGCCAACTCCATCATTGGGGATGGGCCCATCATCCTGAAGGAGGTAGAATATCGTACCACCACAGGCACCTGGGCTGAGACTCACATTGTCGACTCTCCCAACTACAAGCTGTGGCATCTGGATCCTGATGTTGAGTATGAGATCCGGGTTCTTCTTACACGACCAGGAGAGGGGGGCACGGGACCACCAGGGCCTCCACTTACCACTAGGACCAAGTGTGCAGGTAAGAGCCTCCTTCCAAGTCTGTATTTTGAGAAACTGGGCAGTTGCTATGAATAATCTTCCTCTTGCCTTTCTGTGATAAATAATTTCCAATTTTATGTGAGTGTGCTTCCTGTTGTAGAGGAAAATAGTCATGGTTTTGCCTTAGAGGACCTCTTGGCTCTGACAGTGATTCAGAGACCCTCCTGACTCTGGCTGTGTCTTGGAGAGGTTCCTGGTTCTAACAGTGTTTCTGATGGATACTAGTTCTTTTTGTCTGAGGGACTCTTGGTTCTCTGTCTCTGAGAATTCTTGGCCCTGGGTCTCTGAGAACTTTTTGTTTCCACTGAGGGTTCCGGGTTCTAGTTGTGGCTCTGAGGGCTTCTGACTTTGATTATGTCTCCTGGAGGCCTCGTTTGGACTATATCCTGAGGGATTCTGAGTCTGGCTGAATGTCTAAGGTGTTTCTAATTCAGACTTTATCCATGAGGATTCCTGATCTGGGCCTGTGAACCTTATGAACTCTTGATTTGACCATTTTCCCAAGAATTTATAGTTCTGGTTTTGCTTCTGAGGGGTTCCTTGTATCTACTATGTCTTGAGTGCCTCCTGACTCTAAATTGATTCTGGAACTGGCTTAGTTCCCAAGAGCTTCCTGGCTCTACCTGAATGTCTGGGCTGGGACTGTTCCCTCAAGAGTCCTCTGAATTCTTCTATATCTTTGTGGGCTTCTGGCTCCAGCTATTTCTCTGAGGTTCATAGATGCTACTTAAGAGTTTGCTGACTGGGACTCTGCTTGGTAGGGTTCTTTGGAACCCACTGTATCCCTGAGGTCACTTGGCTTCTACTGCCTTTCCGATAAGGGGCTACTGACTGGAACTGTTTGTTGGACTATATACCTAAGATGTTCCTAGCTCTTAATATGACACAAGAAATTAAAAGAACTCAGTGTTTATAAGTCACATTATTTATATTATGTTATTTTTTCATTCAAGTAATTGTTTGCTATACATTGTTTTATCTTATGTACACAAAGGAATAGAGGCTCCATATTTTAAAACTTTGTGTCCAAAGTCATCGAATTTGCCAGTGGCACAGTCAGAATTTGTACCCATGTTTCTGACTTTAATGCCCTTGATCTTTAATCATAGCATACTGTCAGGAAGTTGTACCACAAGGTATGGATGTGTACGGATCATAAATACGCAGTGAACTGAGGGAGCAAGAAGGTGCTGGAGATGTGTGTGTGTGTGTGTGTGTGTGTGTGTGTGTGTGTGTGTTTTGTATATGTCTAAGTGGCTCAGTTCAGCTAGTGCTGTTTTCTGCTTCCCTAGTGTTGCACATGTACAAAATCTCACAAAAGCAGATGCAAAATTCGCATTATACTCAAATTGCTCCTTCATTTATCAGTCAGATTGGAACACATTTACATTTCCAAAACAAGCATTGTAGCAGACTTGATTGTAACCATTCTTAATAGTCTTAGTAGTGTATCTTGGTAGTACGTAACCCAAGGATAGCAAGCATTTCCCTTTTATGGAAACATTCCTTTGAAGGGTATTGAACCACGATGATGAACAGAGATGTCGTTTTTTTGATTATTTCTAAAATGAGCCTTTGGTAAAATTTCTCATTGAAACCTGATTATGAGACTTACTACTTTAAAAAGATATAAGGATATGTTATTAAATCGGGTAATACCTTATCTCAGCTTTGCAATGCAATATTCATCCGTAAAAATAATTGATTTGATCCTGCTGATGAAGCTTCTTTTTTTCCACAGGGTAAATGGAAGGGTTTCCAGGGTTTTTTGATCTTTGTAAATGATATTCAAAGTACTTTAGCAACCCCCACGGACTTATTTGCTGATGATCATATAATACAGTTTGAAATTCAATCGTAAGATGATCATCTCAATAAAAATTTACAATCTATTGCAAACTGTTGCCACGACTGTATAATGGATTTTTCATGTTGAAAACACAATAGTCTGACTATTGCTATAAAAATTATGAGTTGAAATGCTGTTTGTGGGATTATATTTCAAAAATGTTGGTGTTTAAGTAAGTTACAGCTAAAATCTTGAATAACCCACATTTTACAAAATGTGCCATCAAGAAGACAATTTTCTTTCCTGCATTGCCACTGATAGTAGAATGTCCTTTTTTCTTCTGGGCCTGGTAATTAATTTTGAAGAGAATTCCCAGGCTTATATCCATTTGTGGATGTTTACTAGATTTGGTAATCTGAGTCCCCCACTCCTGCTTCCCTCTTCTATTATTAATTACACTAGAAACATACTCATTATTTTACAAAACAGAACATAAGAGAGAGTGGTATGTGGAAGGTATAATTTCTGCCCAGAGGAATTTATAAACTGGGTTAAGTTTCTAACAAAATAGCAAAATGGGTTAAATATAAACACAAAATTGAATACTCACATAGCACACATTGTGGAGGAAAATGGGATTGATAGGGAAAG
>NW_006159691.1:2400774-2416217 GCF_000334495.1 Tupaia belangeri chinensis
GAGAAATGCTTTTAAAATAATCTAGAACAGTGGTTCTCAAAGTGTGGCCCCAGGATTAATATCGTTAATATTGTTATACACTGAATGTTTATGTCCCCCCAAAATTCAGATGTTAAAATTCTAATCCCTAAGGTCATCATATTAGGAGGTAGGATATTTGGGAAGTGATTAGGTCACGAGATTGGGGGCTTACTGTATGGGATTATTGCCCTTATAAAAGAGACCTCAGAGAGTTTCTCTCACCCCTTCCACCATATGAGGATATAGCAGGAAGGCCCTCTATGAACCAAAACTCAGGTCCTCACCAGACATGAAATCTCTAAATGCTTTGATATTGGACTTCCCAGCCTCTGGGGTAAATTTATGTTCTGTTTTGTTTTTGCTTTTAATAAGTCTATAGTATTTCATTATAATAGCTCAAATGAATTAAGGCTAGTATCACATGGGAACCTGTTAGAAATGCAAATTCCCAGATCTAGTCTCCTGAACTAGTGAAATTCTGGCCTAGGCATCTGTGTTTTTAAAAGGTCTGTAAGTGATGCTGCATATGCAGATTTAAGAACCACTGATCTCTTGTGACACACCACTGTGCCTCTTCACTAGTGTTCCCTGGGACCAGCAGATGGCATAATGGTACGTTGCTAGACCCCCACATGGCTCACCAATGTTTGAGTCCTAGACTAGAGGCTTGAAACTCACGCCAAGTGGATGTGTATGCATGCCCAAAATCCTGAGAGGAGAGTGGAGGAGAAGGGGTTGCAGCATGGCCATCTCCCCAGGGGATGATTTCTCACTTTCTGTCTGTCTTTCTCTGTCTCTCTAGTGACTACATGCACAATATAGCAAAAATCTTTCTGAAAAATACAAAAAAAGATCATTTTAAAAAGATACAGGGATATGTATTATAGAGCTTGACGCTTGAGACAACTCTGAGAGATAGCTAGAAGGATAACTGAGTCTTAATATCATCATCAGACCAAGGTCACGGGTAAATTGGGTACTTGGATCTAGGTCTCTTGGCCTAAGGAACTCCTCACATATGGTTTAGTGCAAGTTTCCAATGCTGGGGACTTCATTTGCTTGTAAGTATCCTCTAGAGGGTGGCATTGGCTATTAGAGAGACTGACAGCCAGGAGACTAACTGAAAAGGAATGGCTGCTACACCTTGTAGCTTTAGTGTGTATTTCTATCATAATTTTACTGAATCTTTTCTGTGTGTCCAACCCTGTGCTTGGCACTGGTTGGCCTACTAGGGATATGCTAAGAACAGGCAGAGAGGCTTAGCAATGGTATGCTACAAGCTCAAGTGTAGCTCAAGAAGACCCCATAGAGGCCAGTTCAGCAAGGGTAGGTGGGCTCTGCCCAGTTCTGATGGCTGACTGACTAGGTAGATATTTACAGCACTAGGGACTGAGTCTAACCCTTTAGGGATTGTGAAGGGGGAGATTGTGTATTATCCAAGCCCAATAGTAGGCTGTAGTTCAGAACAAGACAGATTACTAGATAGTTAAACCAGAACCTGAACAGACTATCAGATAGGAATCTGTGAACATGGAATAGGAGAAGGCTTCAAAGATGATAGTCCACGTACTTGGTTTAGATGACAGACAAATGTATGGTTGAACCAATTTTGAGATGTGAAACATAAAAGGGAATAAGTTCAGGTTTGAATATATTGTATTTTAGGTGACAGTGCATAGCAGGTGATGGAGATATATAAATCTGGAGCTCAGGAGAGTCCAGCAGATAACCTCTTCCCCTTTCATGAAAACTGCTTGACCTGGATTTTAGGATCAAAGGTACTTCTTAGTGCCAATGAAAGCAATTTAATTCTCTCTGTCTTTGTGATATTCTCTTGAGATATCCCATCCATTTTTCTTTAACTTCATCATTTTCTTCCTCTTCCTCGGTTTAATAATTTACCATCTTCCCTAAGATACAGGCCTGGGGGAAAATACAAGAATGTGTATCAAAGTGCTTTGAAAAGCTCAAAGTGCTCTTTAGATGCCTATAACCAAAAAAGTCATTATTTGTTGCTGCTATTGTTGCGGATGTTATGATTATGAATCATTATATCAACATAGGAAGGCTTACTTGTCTCTTAGTACTGATTGGCATCTAGAAGGTTAATGTCTTAGTCTGTGTGTGGTGCTCCAACAACATACCTGAGATGGGTGATTAATTGGGTTCATTAATTTTTCTATGCACAAATGTGTCAGGATATTCCCAACAATCTAATATAAAGAAAAGAGGTTTATTTGGCTCACAATTCTGGCAGCTAGAAAGAGCATGGTGTCAGCATCAGGCTAGCTTCTGGTTTGAAAAGTTGAAAGGTGTTTCTTATGACACAGCACCGTGCCACTTCAATAGTGTTTCCTTTCTGTGGGACCAGCAGGTAGCATAATGGCTATGTTGCTGGACTCCCACATGGCCCCCTATGGTTTGAGTCCTAGACCAGAGGCTTGAAACTCAAGCTGAGTGCATGTGTGTGCATGCCCAAAATCCCGAGAAGAGAGTGGAGGAAAAGAGGTTTCAGCATCAGCATCCCCCTGGGGGATGATTTCTTGCTTTCTGTCTCTTTGCCTCTTTGCATACAAAGAGGGAGAAGGTTGAGTAGACCAGGCTTACTTTTTTTAAAATGTATTTTATTTTATTTATTTATTTTATACATTAAATCATGTACGTCATTTAGCTTGTAAACTGAATGTTCCAACATGAATACATTTTTTACCAGTCCAGTGGGAGGATACTATTTATATGATCCTCAACACATAATCACCCATTTCTTTTTTCCATAAATGCCTTTTCTCTCTAATTTTCTCCTTAATGTCTTTCCTCAGACTCTTCCTTCTCCCACCCTATTCCCACACTGTATCTGGTGTCTATAACTATTTTATATGTTTCTATATCCTCTAGTCATTACATTACAGCTATAGAGTGCAGACAGTCAGTTTATATTAAGTGGAGACATACAATGTCTCTCCTTCATAGCCTGGCTTGCTTCACTCAGCACTAAATCTTCCATATGCATTCACTTTCTGTCAAAAGTCAGGGTCTTGTTGTTTTTTATGACTGAGTAGTATTCCACAGAGTATATATGCCACACTTCTTCAATCCATTTCTCTGTTTGTGTACATTTGTGTTGGTTCAATGTCTTAGCAATTGTGAATAATGCCACAATAAACATAGATGTACAAGCACCTTTCCAATTAAGCATTCTTCTGTCTTTGGGTAGATACCAAGGAGTGGGATTGCTAGATCATATGGTAGTTCTATTTGTAGATCTTTGAGGAATCTCCATATTATTCTTCACAGTGGTTGGACCAATTTAGATTCCCACCAGCAGTGTAAGAGAGTTGCCGTTTCACCACATCCCTGCCAGCATTTATCATTGTGTGTTTTTTTAATCTTAGTCATTATGATAGAGGTTAGGTGGTATCTCATTGTGGTTTTGATCTGCATCTCCCTTAGGATGAGGGATGTTGAGCATTTTTTCATATGCCTTTTGGATATTTGTATATCTTCCTTAGAGAGTTGTTTTTTCAGCTCATTCTTCCATCTTTTCATTGACTTGATCATCTTTTTTTTTTGGGGGGGGGGGTAAGCCGCTTGAGTTTCTTGTATATTCCAGTTATCAGTCCCTTATGAAGCATAGTTTACAAAAAATAGTTTGCCATTCCAAGGACTGTTGATTCACACTAATTATTGTGTCTTTTACCATGCAGAAACTTCTTAATTTGATATAATCCCACTTGTCTATTTTTTATCTTATTGACTGTGTTTTGGGGGTCTTATTTAAGAAGTCTTTGTCTACCCCAATGTTGCCCAGAGTTTCCCCAGTGTTTTCCACTAATAATTTTATAGTTTGAGGTCTTAGACCTTTCATCCACTTTGAGTAGATTTTTGTCAATGGTAAGGGGCTTAGATTCATCTTTCTACAGGTGGATATCTAGTTTTTCCAATACCATTTGCTAAAAAGGTTTTCCTTTTTCCATTGTAACAACTTGCTGTTTTGGAAACTAATCCAGTAAGAATTCACTATTTCCTAGGAGACTGTATTAATCTATTTACAAAGCATCCCGCATACCCCAAGCCCTCTCCCACTAGGCCCTACCTCCCATCATTGCTGCATTGGCTATCAAATTTCATCATACATTTCAATGGGGACGCTCAAACCATACTAGTGGGCTATATTCTTTGGTTGTTTTTCATCATCCCATGTGAAATCATGAATTTCAGAACATTTGTTCATATTGTAGTGTGGATTCTCAGAGGTTTTCTTATTCGAAACACTAGATGATTTCTTTCAGCACATCCCCAACAGCAGATATCCAGTAAAAAGAGTTGGGTCCTAGGAGAACTATGTGTGGTGTCCACCTGTCCTCACCTTCAATGCTGCCTCTGATGGGAAGTTTATGCTTTCCCATGGCAGATCATTTCACTACTGGAAAGCCTGAGTAGTTACGGTTGCTCTCAGTATCTACCTCATTATGAAACTGTAGATGGGGAGAGTGTTCTGTGTTAGGTTCAAGAAAGTAGGGACAGCAGGCAGTTTGCTAGCATTTATTTTCTGGAGTTTGTGGAGATGATCACAGGTAGTGTTGAGAATGGATGCCAAGGTCAGTGGTCAGTAACTGGGGAAGGCAAGTGAGATAATGAGAGATATAGATATCACACCAGTCCAGCTTGGAGTGGCATCTCTTCTGCAGGTACCACTTTTAATGGCCTCAGCACCTGCTTCTTGGAGTCTTAATACTGTTACCCAAAATCAACAAAATCAACTCTCATTATCACCCCAAATCTGCCTCCATGCAACACTCACTTTTGGGGATTTTGCTCTTTCAAGACATATTCCTCCCTATCTCAAAAACAGATCTTCAGCAACCTAAAGTTATTTTGATTATGCCCCAGAAACCTCTTTCTTTTGTCCACAGAAGCCCTGCTTGAACCAGATTTCAGGCAGCTCCCTTCACATTATAGTTATAGAACCACAAATCAACAATCCAGGAAACCAAGTGATCATACTACCCCCTCGCAATTGCTTGTCCCCATAACTCAGAGGCTCCCTTGCCTAGGCACTTACTTCAGCTTGGTCTTGCAGGGTTTCAGCTCTCTAAGTGAGAAATAACTTTGTGCAGGTAGAGATGCCACATATTCTGCTGCTTTGGAAGGCTCTCTTTGTATTCCCTGCACCTGAGGGTTGACTGCACATTATCTTTTATTTACATATTTATGGATTTCTACTTGCAGTGATACGTGTCTACCTCTCTCTTTTCTTGAGGGGAATGAAAAGGAGAAATTCAAATTGCTGGGCTCAATGAAGTGAGAGTAATCATTAGAATTTATTGAAAAAGATATGGGCTTTAGAGCCAAAACGGATCTGGTTTTTATTTCAAGCTGAGCACCTACTAGCTGGATGACCGGGGATATGTCACTTCACCCCAATATGCTTCTGTTTCTTTTCACTTCTTTTTTTCTTTTTTCACTTCTTTTTTCTTTTCTTTTCTTTTCTTTTCTTTTTTTTTTCATTTAGGGGAGATTATAATACATCACATTGTAAAGCTGTAGTCATATAAGTTATGTGTCTTGCAGAGAACTCAGAACATAGAAGCCCCTTAATGGACATTAGAAAGAAATTTAAGTCTTAGGACGAGGACCTCTGAAGCTAACCTGATTTCCTTCATGATGACATCATAACCTTTTTGTAAAAAAGAATTTTCTAGGACCAGCACATGGCATGGTGGTTAAGGCACTGGATTCCCACATACCGATTGCAATTTGAGTCCCAGACTCAGTGGCTTAAAGATTACACTGGGCATGTATGCATGTATGCCCAAAAATCCCAAGAGGAAGTTGGAGGAGAAGGGATTGTGGCATGGCCATCTCCCCTAGAGAGTGAATTTTTCACTGTCCTTCTCTCTCTCTCTCTTTCTCTTTCTCTCTAGCAAGTATAAGTGTCCTATGGCAAAACCTAAGGCATTTTTTAAAGGTAGTTTTTCTAGGTGCCAGCAGTAGTTTGGTGGTTAAGACATCTGGATCCTACATGGCTGTGTGTACTTAATGGCTTGGAAAACATTCTGGGTGTGTGTGTGTGTGTGTGTGTGTGTGTGTGTGTGTCTAAAATCCTGAGGAGAGAATGATGGAGAAGAGATTACAGTGTGATCATCTTCCCAAGGGGTATTTTCTCCTTTTCTCACTTTATGGCAAGCAAGTGCATATGCCCCTAGCAATTTTTTTAAAAAATTAAAAATAAAAGCTCCTGTTCTCACTTTATGGCAAGCAAGTGCATATGCCCCTAGCAATTTTTTTAAAAAATTAAAAATAAAAGAGTTTTTCTATTGCTACTCTCTTTACTGTTTCAGTGATGTTTGTAATAGGAGAAGGCTTCAAAGATGATAGTCCACGTACTTGGTTTAGATGACAGACAAATGTATGGTTGAACCAATTTTGAGATGTGAAACATAAAAGGGAATAAGTTCAGGTTTGAATATATTGTATTTTAGGTGACAGTGCATAGCAGGTGATGGAGATATATAAATCTGGAGCTCAGGAGAGTCCAGCAGATAACCTCTTCCCCTTTCATGAAAACTGCTTGACCTGGATTTTAGGATCAAAGGTACTTCTTAGTGCCAATGAAAGCAATTTAATTCTCTCTGTCTTTGTGATATTCTCTTGAGATATCCCATCCATTTTTCTTTAACTTCATCATTTTCTTCCTCTTCCTCGGTTTAATAATTTACCATCTTCCCTAAGATACAGGCCTGGGGGAAAATACAAGAATGTGTATCAAAGTGCTTTGAAAAGCTCAAAGTGCTCTTTAGATGCCTATAACCAAAAAAGTCATTATTTGTTGCTGCTATTGTTGCGGATGTTATGATTATGAATCATTATATCAACATAGGAAGGCTTACTTGTCTCTTAGTACTGATTGGCATCTAGAAGGTTAATGTCTTAGTCTGTGTGTGGTGCTCCAACAACATACCTGAGATGGGTGATTAATTGGGTTCATTAATTTTTCTATGCACAAATGTGTCAGGATATTCCCAACAATCTAATATAAAGAAAAGAGGTTTATTTGGCTCACAATTCTGGCAGCTAGAAAGAGCATGGTGTCAGCATCAGGCTAGCTTCTGGTTTGAAAAGTTGAAAGGTGTTTCTTATGACACAGCACCGTGCCACTTCAATAGTGTTTCCTTTCTGTGGGACCAGCAGGTAGCATAATGGCTATGTTGCTGGACTCCCACATGGCCCCCTATGGTTTGAGTCCTAGACCAGAGGCTTGAAACTCAAGCTGAGTGCATGTGTGTGCATGCCCAAAATCCCGAGAAGAGAGTGGAGGAAAAGAGGTTTCAGCATCAGCATCCCCCTGGGGGATGATTTCTTGCTTTCTGTCTCTTTGCCTCTTTGCATACAAAGAGGGAGAAGGTTGAGTAGACCAGGCTTACTTTTTTTAAAATGTATTTTATTTTATTTATTTATTTTATACATTAAATCATGTACGTCATTTAGCTTGTAAACTGAATGTTCCAACATGAATACATTTTTTACCAGTCCAGTGGGAGGATACTATTTATATGATCCTCAACACATAATCACCCATTTCTTTTTTCCATAAATGCCTTTTCTCTCTAATTTTCTCCTTAATGTCTTTCCTCAGACTCTTCCTTCTCCCACCCTATTCCCACACTGTATCTGGTGTCTATAACTATTTTATATGTTTCTATATCCTCTAGTCATTACATTACAGCTATAGAGTGCAGACAGTCAGTTTATATTAAGTGGAGACATACAATGTCTCTCCTTCATAGCCTGGCTTGCTTCACTCAGCACTAAATCTTCCATATGCATTCACTTTCTGTCAAAAGTCAGGGTCTTGTTGTTTTTTATGACTGAGTAGTATTCCACAGAGTATATATGCCACACTTCTTCAATCCATTTCTCTGTTTGTGTACATTTGTGTTGGTTCAATGTCTTAGCAATTGTGAATAATGCCACAATAAACATAGATGTACAAGCACCTTTCCAATTAAGCATTCTTCTGTCTTTGGGTAGATACCAAGGAGTGGGATTGCTAGATCATATGGTAGTTCTATTTGTAGATCTTTGAGGAATCTCCATATTATTCTTCACAGTGGTTGGACCAATTTAGATTCCCACCAGCAGTGTAAGAGAGTTGCCGTTTCACCACATCCCTGCCAGCATTTATCATTGTGTGTTTTTTTAATCTTAGTCATTATGATAGAGGTTAGGTGGTATCTCATTGTGGTTTTGATCTGCATCTCCCTTAGGATGAGGGATGTTGAGCATTTTTTCATATGCCTTTTGGATATTTGTATATCTTCCTTAGAGAGTTGTTTTTTCAGCTCATTCTTCCATCTTTTCATTGACTTGATCATCTTTTTTTTTTGGGGGGGGGGGTAAGCCGCTTGAGTTTCTTGTATATTCCAGTTATCAGTCCCTTATGAAGCATAGTTTACAAAAAATAGTTTGCCATTCCAAGGACTGTTGATTCACACTAATTATTGTGTCTTTTACCATGCAGAAACTTCTTAATTTGATATAATCCCACTTGTCTATTTTTTATCTTATTGACTGTGTTTTGGGGGTCTTATTTAAGAAGTCTTTGTCTACCCCAATGTTGCCCAGAGTTTCCCCAGTGTTTTCCACTAATAATTTTATAGTTTGAGGTCTTAGACCTTTCATCCACTTTGAGTAGATTTTTGTCAATGGTAAGGGGCTTAGATTCATCTTTCTACAGGTGGATATCTAGTTTTTCCAATACCATTTGCTAAAAAGGTTTTCCTTTTTCCATTGTAACAACTTGCTGTTTTGGAAACTAATCCAGTAAGAATTCACTATTTCCTAGGAGACTGTATTAATCTATTTACAAAGCATCCCGCATACCCCAAGCCCTCTCCCACTAGGCCCTACCTCCCATCATTGCTGCATTGGCTATCAAATTTCATCATACATTTCAATGGGGACGCTCAAACCATACTAGTGGGCTATATTCTTTGGTTGTTTTTCATCATCCCATGTGAAATCATGAATTTCAGAACATTTGTTCATATTGTAGTGTGGATTCTCAGAGGTTTTCTTATTCGAAACACTAGATGATTTCTTTCAGCACATCCCCAACAGCAGATATCCAGTAAAAAGAGTTGGGTCCTAGGAGAACTATGTGTGGTGTCCACCTGTCCTCACCTTCAATGCTGCCTCTGATGGGAAGTTTATGCTTTCCCATGGCAGATCATTTCACTACTGGAAAGCCTGAGTAGTTACGGTTGCTCTCAGTATCTACCTCATTATGAAACTGTAGATGGGGAGAGTGTTCTGTGTTAGGTTCAAGAAAGTAGGGACAGCAGGCAGTTTGCTAGCATTTATTTTCTGGAGTTTGTGGAGATGATCACAGGTAGTGTTGAGAATGGATGCCAAGGTCAGTGGTCAGTAACTGGGGAAGGCAAGTGAGATAATGAGAGATATAGATATCACACCAGTCCAGCTTGGAGTGGCATCTCTTCTGCAGGTACCACTTTTAATGGCCTCAGCACCTGCTTCTTGGAGTCTTAATACTGTTACCCAAAATCAACAAAATCAACTCTCATTATCACCCCAAATCTGCCTCCATGCAACACTCACTTTTGGGGATTTTGCTCTTTCAAGACATATTCCTCCCTATCTCAAAAACAGATCTTCAGCAACCTAAAGTTATTTTGATTATGCCCCAGAAACCTCTTTCTTTTGTCCACAGAAGCCCTGCTTGAACCAGATTTCAGGCAGCTCCCTTCACATTATAGTTATAGAACCACAAATCAACAATCCAGGAAACCAAGTGATCATACTACCCCCTCGCAATTGCTTGTCCCCATAACTCAGAGGCTCCCTTGCCTAGGCACTTACTTCAGCTTGGTCTTGCAGGGTTTCAGCTCTCTAAGTGAGAAATAACTTTGTGCAGGTAGAGATGCCACATATTCTGCTGCTTTGGAAGGCTCTCTTTGTATTCCCTGCACCTGAGGGTTGACTGCACATTATCTTTTATTTACATATTTATGGATTTCTACTTGCAGTGATACGTGTCTACCTCTCTCTTTTCTTGAGGGGAATGAAAAGGAGAAATTCAAATTGCTGGGCTCAATGAAGTGAGAGTAATCATTAGAATTTATTGAAAAAGATATGGGCTTTAGAGCCAAAACGGATCTGGTTTTTATTTCAAGCTGAGCACCTACTAGCTGGATGACCGGGGATATGTCACTTCACCCCAATATGCTTCTGTTTCTTTTCACTTCTTTTTTTCTTTTTTCACTTCTTTTTTCTTTTCTTTTCTTTTCTTTTCTTTTTTTTTTCATTTAGGGGAGATTATAATACATCACATTGTAAAGCTGTAGTCATATAAGTTATGTGTCTTGCAGAGAACTCAGAACATAGAAGCCCCTTAATGGACATTAGAAAGAAATTTAAGTCTTAGGACGAGGACCTCTGAAGCTAACCTGATTTCCTTCATGATGACATCATAACCTTTTTGTAAAAAAGAATTTTCTAGGACCAGCACATGGCATGGTGGTTAAGGCACTGGATTCCCACATACCGATTGCAATTTGAGTCCCAGACTCAGTGGCTTAAAGATTACACTGGGCATGTATGCATGTATGCCCAAAAATCCCAAGAGGAAGTTGGAGGAGAAGGGATTGTGGCATGGCCATCTCCCCTAGAGAGTGAATTTTTCACTGTCCTTCTCTCTCTCTCTCTTTCTCTTTCTCTCTAGCAAGTATAAGTGTCCTATGGCAAAACCTAAGGCATTTTTTAAAGGTAGTTTTTCTAGGTGCCAGCAGTAGTTTGGTGGTTAAGACATCTGGATCCTACATGGCTGTGTGTACTTAATGGCTTGGAAAACATTCTGGGTGTGTGTGTGTGTGTGTGTGTGTGTGTGTGTGTGTCTAAAATCCTGAGGAGAGAATGATGGAGAAGAGATTACAGTGTGATCATCTTCCCAAGGGGTATTTTCTCCTTTTCTCACTTTATGGCAAGCAAGTGCATATGCCCCTAGCAATTTTTTTAAAAAATTAAAAATAAAAGAGTTTTTCTATTGCTACTCTCTTTACTGTTTCAGTGATGTTTGTGCTTAGACATTGAGATCATTGTAGGAGAGATGGGAGTGTTCATGGGAGTTTCCCATGTGGTTGTGCAAGTATCCCAGAGTCTTGTATACAGTGGGACTGTAGACAAGAGTTCCCATCTAGTGTATAGTTCTGGGGTAGAACAGAGGAAGAGAAAAACAGAAATAGGTAACTGAGGGTCTAGAAAATAGAACAAGTTCATGTCATTAGATTTGTGAGACTTTTTCTTCTCTAAGTTTGGCTGCACTCTCCGTAACCTGGTTTAACCCTTAGGGTTCCGAATTAGAAGTAAATGGAACTTCAATCTGGAAGAGATGGTAGTGACATCTGGCCTGCCATAATTCTGGTGAGGTTATCCATTAATCTTTGGGGAACAAGACAAGACTAGCCAATAGAAATCGAATCATCATCCCATCTAGATTCAAAACATTATAATCAATGGATTCTAAAGACCCATGGAGAAATCTTCAAGATTATGAGAAACTAGGGAAGGAGGAGGTCTCCCAAGTATGCCGCACCATGCTGGAAGGAATGTTGCACTAGTGCAGGGCAAGTAGCCACATAAGATGGATTATGACCACCATGTCCACAGAAGAATGAGCAGAAGGGATGCTAGAGAAGGAATTCTTGCACATTCCTCATCTACTTTCTCTGTATCTTCTGCACTTCATTCCTTCCCTGAATGTAGGACCACAAAATGAAGATGAAGGATGGAGAAAGTGGAAACCTTCTCTGATCACACTCAGTACTGTAGCTTCTGTGTAAGCCAAGAAGTGTCTGCAGATGAGCACACATCTGCTAGAGTATGGAATGCTCACTTCCTCTTCTTACTGACTTTCTCTTCACTCTTACTGCACCACAGTATTTAAAAGTGGTTGCCCTGGTGTCTTATTCCCTTGGTTTAAGAAAGGGATGACCAAAAATAAAGCCCTCTCTCCTTAAACCTATAATTCACAACCTCAGAGACACCCTAACCCACAAAATCGCCCTATTTGAACAAGCTGATTGTGGTGTTGGAAGGGAAGAGTGAGCATCTAGTTGAGTAGCTTTTAGTGATCTCTGCTAGGGACATCTGGAAGCCCCTTTGCTGTTATCAGTAGATAGTGCCAGTACTTAGTGCTCAGTCTTCTTGCCTATGTGGTCTTAGATAAAATGCCAAAGCTTGAAGAAAAGGCTTATTAAGCATACTGTTATGCGTAGATTTTTATGCCACTCTATACTCTGTGGAGTGCTAGGGCCTCTTGAAAGAACAACAGCAAGTCAACAAATACTCTCCAAATCTCTCCTAACTTTAAAGGTTGAGATTTGAAGAAAAGGAGACCTACACAAAGATAAATGCAAACAATGTATTTATCAAGCTACCTGAATCTTTAAAAATAACTCTGAAATATATTAAAATTAGAGATTCACTCCCACAGCTATGAAAAACTTGAGAGGACAACATAAAGGAAATGAATGGGGGCCAGCAGTTGGCATAATGGCTGTTGCTGGACTCCCACATAGTTGATTGTGTTTCGAGTCCCTGGTTTAAACTCACTGCGGGTGCGTTTGCATGCGAACCCAAGATCCCAAGAGGAGAAGGGATTGCAGTGTGTCCATACCTCCTCAGGGGTTATTTCTCATTTTCTGTCTGTCTCTCTCTCTCTCTCTTTGTGGCAAGTGCATGCATCCTATAGCAAAAACCTCTCAAAAAAAAAAAAAAAAGAAAAGAAAAGAAAATGAATGATTATGGTAACAAAAACAGTGATTACCATTTTGAATATCTACTGTATGCAAAACCTGTAGTGTTTAGCTTCTTTGAGTATTTTACTTGCAATTCTTGCAGGATGGGGGTATCACTTTGTCCACCAGCTATCTGGGAGGTAGGTGACTTACCCAAGGCCACACACTTGCCCAAGTTAGGAGCTGGGAATTGAGCCATTAACTGTATAGCTACAAAACTCAATCTCTTTCTAATTTGGCCCCCAAAATCTAGGATCACTATTAAAACATGATGTACTATAACCAAACTGGGTTTATTCCATAAATGCACTGCTGAAAAAATGTTGAATATTAGAAAAACTATTAGTATAAGGCCTCATGTCAGTGGGTCAAAGGATAAAAACTATACGATCCTCTCAAGAGAGGCTGAAAGTAATTTTTAAAAATTCAGCCTTCATTATGGATCAGAATTCATAGTTAGCTAGGGATGGAAAGGCACATTCTTATTTCAAGCAGAAAATGTTCTTATAGCCTGAAAACCTAAGAGAATAAACTTTTAAAAAAAGCTATTAGAACTAGTAAAAGACTTCAGTATTTTGGTTAGACAGAAAACAAATAAAAATCAATAGCTCTCTACCACTAATAAAAATTATAAAATATACAAATGTACCTTATTCTCAAATGCAATTAAAATGTACATATTTAGGAGTAAATTAAGAAATATGAAGAATCTGTATGAAAATATATATACCTAAAAACTTTATCGAGGATGATCAAATAAGACCTAAATAACTAGGGAGATACATCATGTTGTTGTGTGAGCAAATTTAATATTGTGAAGCTATTCAATTCTCCCCAAATTAATTTATGAGTTTAATATAATTGCAATCAAAATCCTAATGGGATTCTTTTTGGAATTTGATAAAGTGATTTAAAAATTGATCTCAAAGAGCATACAGAAGAAAGTAGTCTAGAACACTTAGAAAAAGTGGTGGGGAAAAGGACATTTCATTACAAGATGTTGACGTTTATATAACTATAAAAGCCCACAAAAGAATATGGTATATAGTAAAACTTGTTTTGTAAATGTGTATTATAAGGGAATTGCTTTACAAATAGTACACAGTTAATAAATTGTATATGGTATAAATCATTGGGGAAGAATAGAATTTATTGCATATATATATATATCATTATATGCTAAATAAATTATGGGTAGATTAAAAAACTTGAAAGTAGAAAAAAAGCAATAACTAGAAGAATATAAAGAAAATATTGTTCTTTTATTGAGAGAGACTCTCAGTTCATTAAAAGAAAACATACCATTGAGGTCATGGTTTGCAACTTTTACTACATAAAATGAGAAGAAAGAGAAAAAAAGGTCTTTCATCATATTAACAAAATCCAAAACGTAAATAAGTAAACTGGGATGAGAAAATTGAGAAAAAAGGGATACACTCCTCATTCTTAAAAACGTCTAACATTGGGACCAGCAGGTAGTGCGATGGTTAAGGTTCTGGACTCCTACATGGTTGACTGTGGTTTGAGCCCCAGACCTGGTGGCTTGAAACTCACACTGGGTACGTCTATATGCATATCCAAAATCCTGAGAGGAAAATGGAGGAGAAAGGATTGTAGCATGGCCCATCCCCCTTGTGGGTTATTTTTGGCTTTCTGTCTTTCTCTGTCTCTCTGTGAGCTCATAGCCCTATCGCAAAAATCTCTCTCTCTCTCAAAAAGAAGTCCAACATTAATATGTTATCATCCTGATAAGGGAAAAAAAGCTGAAAGGTACAAAGAAGTAATCACCAAACAAAATATGAATCATGGAAAACATATCAAAATTGTCCAATGTCACAGATAGTCATGTAATTGTGTTTTTACCTGTAACAGCAATAATACATATATTTTTAATTGGTAATAACCAGCATTGCAAAGGAGCAACAGGCGGGCTCTTACAAGCTTTTCTACAGGTGGATTAACAGGTACAGCGTATTAAGAGGATAATTTGCTATTTTTTTCCTAAGAAAATAATCAGAGCTGCTCAAAAAACTTTCATACGTAAGGTCATATCTGCATTATTTATAAGGACAAAAACTTGGAAATCACTTAAATACAGTAGGAGAACAAGTAAGTAAATTTGGGGCATGCATACAATGGAATTCTCTGTTTATGTTACAAACCATATTTTTACAGAATATCTAATGGCAGGGGTCAGAGTTCATGTTTTAGTAAGTTAAAAAATTAGCTTACAGGCCATATATGTATATAATTACTGTCCTAATTTTGTAAAATATAAATATACAGCCCATGTATTAGCTGAGGTCAGTTTATCAGTGAGAGCTATAAAAGATTAACCAGAACCCCTTTTTCAGATTCTGAATGGAGAGATTCCCAGAGGAGCGCATGGTCTCCATTTACTACCTGCCTTGAATTCTGGAACATCACTGTGTTTCTCTTGGCTATCCTTAACTGGATGAGCTGTAGACCTGGGTCCTTGCCCAGCACTCTCCCAAAGCTGCACAAGGTGTTCTATAGTCGTAAACTTCTCTTGGTGTTTAGTGGGACTCAGACAGGAGCTGCATTGCCACCTTTCCCCGAAATCAACTCAGAATCCTTCTCCAGACT
>NW_006159691.1:2416248-2419982 GCF_000334495.1 Tupaia belangeri chinensis
AGCAGGAATCTTTTTCCTCTTCCCTCCCACTCCTTCCCAGATTGCCCACAGTGCCTCAAAGTCTTCTCATTCACCATTCCAGAGTAGTTCAACTAGCTCCAGGCTCTATTTCCAGGCCTCTCTGCATATCTTTTGCATCAAGTTGAAAATTAAGTGGAGTGGGGGAAAGGCAGCTAATTCTGAGATCAAAGCCTTTCTTTTAAAGGGAACAACCCTCCTATAAAAATTCATTTTAATCTATCCTCAGTCATGAGCAGGCACAGACACATCAATGCCATATATGTGTGTTCAGGTATTGAGATTATAGGTCACTATAAATATTTTCTCTTTGTTTTACTATGATGCATAAAATTTACACTATTTAAAATGAGTTTCCCCCCTTAGAATCCAATGTGAATATGAAAGATTGTTATAAATTGTAAAATGCTCTGTATGAGTATGAGAGGTTATTTTTATTACAGTTAGCAAATCATTGGCATTCTTGGATGTACAAAAACAGTTTCATATTTCCAAAGCCCTGGGATGCAAACCAAGCATGATACTCAGTATTCAAACAGAGCAGAGGATAATTAAATGGGGATTCTTTGCTTTCACACAAACTTACCTGTTTCAGTATGGGTCTAGTCATTAGGATGGTGGACTATCTTGAGCAATTTTGCTTGACCTCTCTGAACAATTTTTTCCATCTGTTAAATGGGTATAATACAGCTTACCTCATTAGTTAAAAATAAGGGTAATTCATATTCTTGGTGGCTAATAATACTCTGTGAGGCTTGCCTCCCCAAGTCTACCTGTAAACCTGCAACTCCACAAAGTATCACCAATAAGAGGTGAGAGGTTAATTGCTTTGCTCTAAGTCATACAGTTGAGGAAGTGACTGAAATTAGCGCACATAGAGTGAGTCTAGAGTTTGCTCTTGACCCATCTGGTGATATAACTTGAAGTGCACCTGGCACAATCCTAGAATTTAGGCACTTAGTAAATAGGAACTATGGGCACTTTTGTACCCTAGAGTCTCATTCTCTCTCTGGTTATTCAGGCGCTACTCACCAGTAAGCCCCAAGATCCTCACTACCGTAAGTCCAATGATAGTCAATGGACTACCAGGAGGACTCACTATTATCAGGAGCGTGGTGTGCAGCCTCAGTCAAAATGATGTCAGAGCTAGAGGAAGTCCAGGTGCCTTGACCATCACCGGTTATTCTGGAATGCAGGGGTACCTCCACACTAAGAAGAGTTATACAGAGCAGTAAGCCCAAACCTGGCTTGATGCAGCGTGGAAATGACTGTGCATGCCAGAAAAGAGGGAACCCAGAGTGTCAGTCATGGTTTCCAAATCACACCCACCATTGGCTTGACTCACAAGCCATTCTGAGATTCTTGAGGGGAAGTGTGATGGAAGCTGAGAGTGGACATTGAGGGAGTCTATGGGAATCCAATAGGGAGCAAATTTCCATCTGTCACTGTATAGATTTCCTTCACTGGGGAATTCTTAAATCTTTAGAAGTTCATAACTGTTCCAATCAGCTCTTCTCCAAACTGGGCTCTGGGCTAAAAGCAGATGGAGCCACGATACCTACTGGACCACTGTGCTCCTTCTTTATCTTCATCATCCTCATACAAGTGCTTCTAAACCTAAGATTGAGTTATATCCCAGTGAACCCATCTAAGTTGAAAATATTGTCAGAATGCATTTACTATACCTACCCTACCAAATTTCAGTGTAATCTACCTTAAACATGCTCAGAATACTAAGATTACAGTAAGATGCAATCATCTAACACAAAGCCTATTTTATAATAAAGTGTTGAATGTCTCTTGTAATTTGTTGAATACTTCACAGAAATTGAAAAACAGCATAGTTGTATGGGTACTCGAAGTAAGTTTTTTTCCAGAATATGTATCCCTTTTACATCATCATGATGTTAAGACCGTAAGTTGAACTATTGTCAGTTGGGGACTGTTTGAACTTGAAAAACACTGGAGTAGCAAATTTTTTAAATTTGAAAGCAACTTTTTGAAAATAGAAAATATATTCCATATTCCAATTAAATATACATATGTACTTTTCCTTACGCACTTTCCTTTTCAATCACTGACCCTGTTCTTGTGATCATGTCCTGTGTGCCATTTATAGTCCCCACCTGTCACTCAACACCATAAAGTAAATATTTTACAGGTTCTTATGGAGTTTCAACATTGTTTTAATGGCTCCATAGTGTCTCATAGAGCCTAATTAGCATAATGCACTAAACGATTCCCGTAGTGTTGAATATTTAGGTGTTTTCAAAATGTCTCCATCTTCCTGCCTATTGCCTTCTGTTTGAATTATTTTCTTAGACTAAAATTTCAAGGACTGAGATATTAAAAGGTAGAGGCATCCTTATGGCTTTTGCTAGATTTCACAGATTGCTTTCAATGAAATAATTATGCTACTTTATAATGATAGGAGAGGTTTCAGTGTAACTTTGCCAGATTCGTGTACCATCATTTTGTTTTAATTTTGCCCATTTCATAGGCATAAGCAGTATCTCAAGTCAGCTTTGAGAAAGTGAGGAAGTGAGGAAGCAAGCCACCAGGTCTGGGACTCAAACCATGGTTGGCCATGTGTCCAGCGCCTCAACCACCATGCCACCTGCTGGTCCCCCAAATCTTTTCTATTCCTTAAAAATACTATAGCCAACCTGTTTCCTGCCCCAGGATCTTTGCCCAAGTTTTTCTCTCCCTTTGGACTTTCTCCCCATCCACTGCTTTCATCAGCTAGCTAAATATTATGTTTTATTTACCCCTTAAATGTCACTAGACAGAAGATCTTGCTTGACACCCTGATCTGAATTATCTCCTCCTCACTCTTCTTTTTAAGCACTTTAAACTCAGTTCACCAAACTAGTCCTAATTTGTAATCATCTGCATATTTGTCTATTTGTTTGTTATGGCCCCTTCCAGTAGACTTGTATTCTCAAGGACAGTATCCTTGTCTATTCTGGTCACCAGAGCCTGGAATTATGCATGATACATGTAAACTCTTAATACAAAAATACTGAATGCATAAATGTTGTAAAGATATGCACGTACACTGAGAACATTTGGAAAACCAGCAAAATAGATAGAAAAAAATTAAAATGGCCCAGCATAGTGTCACCCCATGATACTACTTATTACTAAGTGGATCTTTTTAATTTTTTTTTTTGTCTTTCTTTTAACTCATTTGTCAGCGTGGGGTTATCCTGGTCTGTGATGGATGGTAAAGTTTCAACTTTGTTTTCTGTAAATATTGAGCCTATTATCTAAGTATCATTCAAAAAGTAAGCTTACAATGCCACAAAGGATGAGGGATTAGGAAAGGAGGGTAAGGAAGTTCCTGGAAAGAAGGAATGGATGCTTAGAGCTTGACTCAAAGAAGCTTTGCAGCTGTAAGAGAGCCTATCACCAAGAACCCTAATTGCAAATCCTCTGTTCTTGTAGGCATAATGGCAGGACAAACATCTACTCAGGGAACTTCATTTTGGAAGAAAGCCCCAGCTCCTTCCAAGCGGCCAGTAGCATCTTGTAAAATCCTTACATGATTATCTTTCTAGAACCTTTTATAAGTACCATTTCTATTGATTCTTATGGTGACCCTGAGTCTGAGATGGTTACTTCCACTTCACACTGGGGGACACTGAGTCTTTAAGGGGTAATTGTCCCCAAATCTCACAATAGCAGTGACAACCTCTCCCAATCCCTAGCTCTTC
>NW_006159691.1:2420072-2430843 GCF_000334495.1 Tupaia belangeri chinensis
GACTCCTGCCTTTCGTCCACTGTGGAAGGTTTTTATGTTTTGTGAATCTTGGATTAACCAGATAATCTTGGTTAACCGTAGCTTGGTGGAAAGATGGGGGTGATAAGGAAGAGGAGGCAGAAGTTCTGATTAATTGAATTTTTTTTTATTTGAAGGTTAAGCAGTGAATCCTTTCAAATTTGACCCAAACCATTTTATAAAGGACTATATATGAAGTAAACACAATAAAACTGAGCCCAGAGGAATCGCCCCAAGAAGGAAGAAGTCAATAATATAACCCTTAATTGTCTTTTATAGACAGTACCTGCATTTGACTACCCCTGCACACAGCCCAAAGCACTGGATCAAAGCCATGGAAGCTTAAATGTTTAAGGCCTCCCACAGGCTGGAAAGGGACTTTCTGTTGTTTTGAATGTCCTGGACTCAAAACTCTCTGAGGACAGACATCTGTGTCTGGCTAGCAATCTCACAATTTGAGGAGTAGATGAGTGTGCATCCTCAGTTAGCTGCAGTTATTAAGGTAATTCTGGCAACATATTTTCAGAGATATTAGATGAAAGATATTACCTAGGAGAGTGCTAGGCCAACTGTGTGGGGATGAACTATGAAATCTGCCATATGAGCAGACAGAAGATACTGACCAAAGTATTTTCTGTAAGTCAGAGAGCCTTGGGGGCTGGAAGCTGAATAGACTAATGCGGTACATGATAGAAAAATTAAGGCTGCTGTTCATATCTTAATGTAGTGATAGTGAAATAAATATGTTTTCATTCTTTTTATTGTGGAAGATACAGAAACACACCCCCTTAAAAATTTAAAAATCACCCATAAACCCCATAACTCAGTTATAACTACTCCATATTTTGGTGTAACTTTCCCATTAGGGGTATTTATGCATTTATTTTCATGAAGACATGTACATCATCTCTTTGGACAAAACTGAGCCAATGTGCACATGTTGTCCTGTGATCTATTTCATTTTTTAACAGTAGATAAGGAATCTTTTCCCATGTACTTAAGTATTTTTTACCTCAATAAATCCAAATACACAGTGACTCACCCTATGTACAAGGTACAGAAGTTTGTATGTAGCATGATAAATAAAGAAGCTGCAGGCTTAAGTTTTTTATGGATCTTGAAGACTAACAAGGGCGATATATATTACATTTAATATACATATAGAAATACAGTTTTATTTGCAGATTCCATATTTGCAAACTCACCTACTAAAATTTATTTGTAACACCAAAATCTATCCTCTCGGTGCTTTCCTGGTCATTCACAGACAAGCCCAGAGCAATGAAACATTTGACTTGCCTAATACACATACTCTCAACTGATGTCAAATGAGGTGATGCTATGTCTTCTTGTTTCTGCTCCCATATTGTGAACAAGTGTCCTTTTTGTGGTCTGTGTAGTGTCAGTGCTTTCACATTATCATGCTTTCTGTGGGTGGTTTTAGTGTTTACAGTGGCCCCAAGTGTAGAGCTGAATGGCTAGTGATCCTAATAAGCACATGGAAGCCTTGATGTACTTTACAGAGAAAATAAGTGTATAGGATGAGGAATCGTTCAGGTCTGGGTCACGATGCTGCTGGTCACAAGTTCGGGGTTAATAAATGAACAATCAGTAAGATGTCTTTAAAAGAAACACAGTATTAATCAATTGACAAATATATTGTAGGCAGAGGTTCATAGGAACCTAACCCTGTGTTTTCCCTAGGAGCAATGATTCAGTGTTCACTAATTCATGCAACTTTCTAGAACATTGGTACAAATAACAAGAATTGACATATTAAATATACAAATTAATCAGGCAGGCGGTGGTCAGCAATAGGGATATACAGGTAGGCTCTTCAGCTGTAGGTATCACTTAAAACCATTAAAAGATCATTTTTAAGAAAAGTTAAAACCTAGGACCAGCAGGTGATACAATGATTACTTTGCTGGACTCCCATGTAGTTGGCTGCAGCTTGTGCCCCGGACCCAGTGACTTAAAACACACCAGGCATGTGTGCATGTATGCCCAAGATCCTGAAAGGAGAATGGAGGAGAAGAGATTGTGGCATGGACATCCCCCTAAGGAGTGATTTCTTGCTTTCTATCTCTCTGTCCCTCTGGCAAGTGCATGTGCCCTATAGCAAAAATCTCTAGCAAAAAAAAAAAAAAAGTAAACCATCCATGACCCTCATCTAAATTTAAAAAGGAACATGATTTTATTTAATTTATTAATGAAGAAGCTGATGAGGCATTACAACAAATCCAGAGGAAGATCCAAAGATCAGACATTTATAGATCAAGAATAGTAAAATGAATATATAAATAGAGGTAAAACTAGCTTTTGACTTTGGAGGAGTTATTTGCATGTTTATACACAAGAGTTATTCTACATTGCTATCAGTTATCTACAACTTCTAGAGCTGTAAAATAGCTCCCATAAGATCAGAATCAGATAATGAGGAAGCATGTGCTATAGATATTACATAGTTTTCCACTGAAGCACAGATTTTCTCCCAGAAAGCCATGATAATAAATGTGATCACTCTAGATAGACTGTGTGCAAGACAAGAGAAGCCACCCTCAAGGACTACTACCGCAGTGAGGTTGGACTACAAAGGCAGAGCCTACAAAGGAGACTGAAGTATGAGCGGGGCTTGACCATGGTGATGTGGGCTGAGATGCTATGTTCTACAAGCTGAGACCACAAAGGCCTGGGTTTGATTCCTGTTTTTGTTTTCTTTTTTAGGTTTTTGCCATAGGGCACATACACTCACTAGAGAGAGACAGAGTGAGAAATCAACTCCCAGGGAGGATGGCCAAGCTGCAATCCCTTCTCCTCCATTCTCCTCCTGGGATTTTAAGCACACACATAAACATATGCCCAACGTAATTTTCAAGCCACTAGGTCTAGGACTCTAACCATGGTTGGCCATGTGGGAGTCTAGTGTCTTATCCACTACACCACTTTCTGGCCCCTCTGGTGTAATCTAAAGGCTGAATATGGTGGCACACACCTATAGTCTCAGCTGGGAGGCTGAGGCAGGAGGGTCATGATAGTGAGATCCTGTGTGTGTGTGAGGGGGGACCCTAACAAGGCAGAAGGGAAACCAGGAAAATGTGATATCTCCTGCTCAACAGCCACACTGAGGGTCGAGAAAGTTCTCAAATACCTGAAGGATTGAGTATGATGTATCAACAGACTCCCTTTGAATTTGGCAACATAGCAGAGACTGGTGATTTGGCACAATTAGCTATTAAGAAATGTAAACTGGCAGAAGCCAGAGTTGCATAGGATAGATCAAAAGCTGGTGAAAAACTAAGGATGTTTTGTTTCAAGTCTTAATATGATGCTATATGGATATAGAATTGATTTGATCCTAACTTCGATTTCTGGACATTTAAGTCTTTTCTAATGTCTTACAAATTATAGTTAATATCCTAATAGGTAGTAATATAGGTGCACATACCTGAAATTTTTTATAGAATAAATTCCTGAAAATGTTACTGTGTCAGGAAGCATTTTCAAGACTTTGGGAGAGTTCTTCAAAAATTGAATCAATTTACACTCTGCCCTCCACAGTGGATGAGCAGCTTTGTTTATTTGGACAAGCCCATCTGTAGCTATTAAGAGTGTACATTCCCTTTTTATTCTTCTCTGTTTCCCTGAGACAATAACTCTGTAAACAAGTGGTTTGGTGTTTAGAGCTGATAATCAATGGCCTTTATTTCTTATCATTACTTACAAGTTGCAGCCCCCTGTTTGGAGCAAAATCGATTCTCTCCTTTGTTGGCATTAGCACTTGTCAAATATTTGCTGGTCCTTATCTTTCCTTTAGGCTTGGCTTAGGCAGGTTCTGGATTTTTAGCACCTGACATTTTCTCCCTGATAGCCATCCCTCTATTAGCTTAAAGGCATGCCTGTCTTGCCTCAGTTCTTCCTTTTAAGACATGGCCATACTTCTATATTCAAGAAAAATGCTATCTTACCTGGGTCAATGGAGGGAATGTCCACCTTTATATTCCTGTAGTCTGCATGTAAGCTCTGTTTTGAATATAAAAATTTATGTACATTGAAGGCTTGCTTCTAGGTCATATACTCACTGTTTCTCATTTCTGGTTTCTACATTTGATGGTGTTTGTCAGAGCTGTATGTCCTCTACCCAATTCTTTCTTCATTATAGCAACTCTCCCTTGATATCTCATCTATTCCCATGACTTTGAAAAGACACAGATACACCTCCACTTCTTCTGAGCTCCAGGTCTACAAATTTGCTTTTTCTACCTGTCTAATAACCAACTTAACCCTGCAAGTTGTAGCTACAAATGGTCTACCTCTGTTTGGTAAACAGCATCCTGCCCAGTTCAGAAACCTGGGAGTCATCTGGAATCCTTCTCTGTCACTCTCTACTCTCACATACAATCAGATATAAAACTGTATTTTCCCTCCTGGTCCCTTAGATTTGTTCCTCCTTCTCCAATTATACACTCCTATCCACACACATAGTCTGAGGGATCTTTGCTACCACAGTTCTTTGAAGTCTCATATTTTATTTTACACCATTACAAATCTTTGTCTTTCTAGACCTGTGATGTCTGGCAAATTTCTAAGCCAGATTACTATTTTCTGTTGTTGTTTGTTTGTTCGTTTGTTTTTCCCAGTAACCTGTTATATTTTTAAATATAATTTTATTTTATTATGTCTACATCATTCCATTTTGGACAAATTTCAATGGACCTTCTCAAGATAGGAAGGGTGTTTTTTGATTCCTGTTGTCACTGGGATCAAATACAAAACAACATTACTATTGGGTCATCGGGAAAGTCATGATGCATTTTTGCATAGAAAAATATGTCATGATTTTTCTGACAACCTAATAGTTCCATTGGATTGGCATACAGAAGCAAGTCTTTATGATGACTAAGTGAGGAAATGAATGTAAATGCATAGGCCATTAGTACTATAAGATATTGTCCATAAATCTTTCTTTAGTATCAGTCATAGTGCTATTCTTGCTATGATGTTTAGTGGGCTCTAGAAGCAACAGGGTATTCTGGACAGAGTATGATCTTTCAGATTCAAACTCTCTTCTTACTACTTACCAGCTATGTGACCTTGGGCAAGTTAATAAACTTCTCTGGATCACCATTTTCTCATCTATAATTTAAAATAATAGTATTCATCTCAACAGGCTAACTATGTAAAGAGTCATTCCAACTATCCAGAGCATGATAGATACCTAAGGAAAATGGAGACTCTAGATGGCTAGGGTGGGCTGGATGCGTTGGACCTACTGCAGTCTGTAAAGATGTACTCTTTAGCTTGCTCAGAACTCATCTCTGTAGAGACCTCTGGGCTGAATAGCTTCACATCCTCAATGAGTATATTCTGTGGGAAGAGCAGCCCTGGATGTCTGTCATAGGATGTTTTCATCTGAGCCCATGCCTCTTTCTTGTTCTATTGACCTTCCTGCCTGCTGTCTCTTCTCTATTGCTAACTACAATATCACCTCTCTCCTCACCATGTCTTATGCCATTCCTCTTCCACAGAACAACCAGGATGACCATGCCAGCACAAAACCTTCCCCACGTTGTGTCTGTGCACCTCTGCCTGAGTGTGGCACCTATGCCCTCCTGGCCCTGGAACTTCCCGTCTTCTCTGTTCTGTCTTCCTCCCTTTCAGTGCTCCTTTTCCTTTATTCATCTCTGTGGTTGGGAGATTCCAGGGATTCTAGAAATGTTTCAAGTCCTAGAAAAGCAATATATTGGCTCAAAAATATGAAAGGAAAACTGTTTAATTGAAATCCACAAGCATTTAAATAATTATCTATGACCTGCATCTTTTTGTCTTTCATATATATTGTCAAATTTACTGATCAAAAATTTCATTACGTGTAACAATAAACTTTTTTTAAAACTGGAAAAACATTTTTCATAGATATTTTTATTCATAAAAAATATTCAGAGCCCACAAGCTCAATAGACAAAAATTACCAGAGCTGTTCCTAAGTCTTGTAGTGGAAAATGGTAGAGCTACACAGTCTTCTAGGAGGTTACTTAAAGAAGCAAGTCCATAGGACCAGCAGATGGCACGATGGTCACATTGCTGGACTCCCACATGGCTGACCATGGCTCAAGTCCTGGACCCAAAAGCCTAAAACTCACACCAGATGTGTGTTGTGTGTGTGCAAAATCTCAAAGAGAGTGGAGGAAAAGGGATTATGGTGTGGCCATTCTCCCTGGGGGGAGGGGAAGGGTGATTTCTTATAACAATAAAATTTAGGTTAGCTTTCCTCACAGATCAAGAATTCCCAAGGGAACAAAGTCATTGGAGAAACCATAGGCAATGGTACATTATTAAGTTGCTGGAAACTCAATAATATTGAAAGCAAAATTATTTAATATTTCAAAATAATTTCATGACCACACCTTTAACTGCTCTTTGCACTGTCCCTCAGCAGAGTTTTTCAAGAGCAGGGACCACAGTGTCTCCTAGGTTCTAGCCCTCTTGTCTCTACATTAGTCTGGCACAGGGAGGTTCTTTTCAATTAATGACGGACTAAACGGTCTATTTGTGAAAATACCACTGTGGATGCAGATAATTCTCCCTGAAAGAATCTCTCCAAGTATCCTGATTTCATAATGAATGTTTAATGAGTCATTTTTTTTTGTCATTGGAATCGAATAGAAGCAGAATATATGGCAGGCATTTTACCTACATTCTCTAATTAAATGTTAATAGTTATTGGAGAGATGGTATCATTCTTATTTCATTTTTTTTGAAAGATATTTTTGCTATAGGGCACATGCACTTATCGGAGAGACAAGGAGACAGAAAGTGGAAAATCAACTCCCAAGGGAATGGCCACACTGAATCCCTTCTCCTTCATTTTTCTCTCGGGATCTTGAGCAGGCACATACACATGCCTAGCATGAGTTTTAAGCTGCCAGGTCTGGGACTTGAACTGCAGTCAACTATGTGGGAGTACAATGACATAATCATTATACCATCTGCTGGTCCCAGTATCATTTTATTTTAAAGATGAAAAGAAAGCTCAGAGAAGCCAGTCACTTAACCATAGCTACAGAGATAATGAGTGGCAGACCCAAGCTTTGAACATTAGATGATACCTTCAGTGTCAGAATCTGCAATCCCTTCTCACTTAAATGTGGTCAGTAGTATTTGGAAAAGGAGACTTCTCTTTGAAGGAAAGAAACCTCATTGGGTTTGTACTCACAGAGAGTAGATTGCAGACCTGCCCTTGCCTCTGTCCCTTAATGGTTGTCTAATTTCTTTGAACCTCAGCTTTCTCATCTGTAAAATGGTAGTAAAATATGACCACCTTAGGGACTTAGAATAGGGACTAAATGGTAACATTTGTGAAAATACCGACTACGGTTGTTGGCAAGGAAAAGGTTAAAAATGCTAATTGATTCTGATGCTTGAAATTAATATCATGAGTCCATATTTTCTTATATCTGGCTTTGGCAAGTAATAAGGTTTTGTTATGTTCATTAATTTCTATTTCATCCTGTTTAATCTATTTCTGTTGTCATTTGTAATATTGTCCTTCTCAGATTTCCTTTCTGTAAAAGCATTTATGCTATTCTCTTATAATATTATGAGAATAATACACAATAACCTCTTGTATATGCCAAGCTCATTTTCCTTATCAAAATGCTTTTGGCCTGTAGAATCCTTTATACACCATGCAGATAGACAAGCCATTTAGTTGCACATGTAAGAAGACTCATTTGAATAGTGAATGAATAAAGTAGCCTTTAATTTCTTTTGGGAGTCTTTCAATGCTGTGTCACTAGAAAAATGGAGTCTGCACATGTCTTCAAGAATCTGAGTGTCACTAGGGTTTCTTCATTGTGTTATTTTCTCACTGTGTACACGTGAGACCCAATTGCATTTGCTTTGTATCCTTGTCATTCTTGGCCACAGTGGCAGAGATGAATATTTTCTCCACTGTAGTTGTTTTCCTGAGAAGCTAAAAATATTGGAAGGAAATTGGTTTTTCTCTTCTGCCTTATCTTTGCATAAGTATTCTCAGGGATCTCAGAGCAGCTTAGGGGATGACCTCTGCTTTATTGTCACTGGAGAACTGAGATAGAAACACAAACCATAGAGAATAAAAGCACTTTTTATTTATTTTTTTTTTTATGAGTACCAACTCTTTCAACAACCCTGGTCTCTGTAACTATGTCTGCTTGGAACTGTCAAGGTGATGGTTGGAATGATTCCACTGGTCAATTCCAATTTAGTCCAACCCCTGATTTGACACAGCCCCCTCTCTTGCAATCAATTGACCAATTGTTTTTAATGATTGATGGAGTTGACAGACTTAGTTTTAAAACTGAGGCTATCCTGATGAACCTGGAGAGCTGAAGATGTGTGTGTGTGTGTGTGTGTGTGTGTGTGTGTGTGTGTGTATGGCGGTGTGGGGGGATAATTCCTCCTTGTTATGACATCAGGTGGTAATTTTTCTAAAAGGCCCAGTGGTTCAACAGCATATTGTTAGGGAAGCAATGGGCAGAGTATTGTATATTGGCTTGGAAATCCTGGATTCCAAGTCCTGGTCCTACTGTTTACTTGGCCAAGTTTCTTGACTCCTCTGTGCCTCCTCATCATCTGTTAAAAAATGACCCAAGTGGAAGAGACTAATAGCTGTAAACCAATACCTGTTGTCACCTTTTTTCTTACTGACATTGAATTTTATTCTGGCAATGATATGAGCACCTAAAAGACTACATTTCCTAGTCCCCCCTTGGAGCTGGGTGTGGCCATGTTACTAAATGTTAGCCAATGAGATATAAGGGAGAGTGGTGAGCAGGACTTCTGGGAGAGGTGTTTCTAAGGGGCAGGTTGGTAAGGGCCTTTTACTGCCCTCCTCTTCCCCTGTCTGGGTGATAGGGACCTGAGGCAATTCAGCCTTGCCTGAGTTTGGGAGCTGGGGTAAATCTCTGAATGATTGTGATACAGAACCTTGAGTGTCATGCAAAGGCAAAGAGGTTCTCATACTAGCCAGGAGTTGGATTATCTCTCCAAACTTCAAAGGGAAAGTGGAGGAAAAGTCTTCTGTCAAACCACACTTTCTGCAGTCAATGAAACATAAATCCATGGGTTGTTTAAGTACCTCCATATAATCACAGGAGACTAAGGAGTTATTACCTAAACCAATAATCATGTATTTTTGGCTCTGAGTAATCCATGAATGCTTCTATAGAGATGGACTTTGGCTAGATGAGTGTGTCAATGAATTCAGTTTGTAGGATGTGATGAGAACAAAAAGTGAGTGATTCTGTTTTTTTTTAGAATTATTTTGTTTGACTTTATTTATTTATTTTTAGTTTGACCAGAGAGGGATAGAGTGAGAAAGAGAGAGAGAGTAAGAAAGCAAGCTGCCAGGTCCGGGACTCGAACTGCGGTCAGCCATGTACGAGTCCAGCGCCCTTAACCACCACGCCACCTGCCAACCCCCCATAAAATGTGTGATTCTGACATCAGATCACCCAAGTTATAGGTGAACAAAGGTGAGGGGAACATTTTGCATGGCCAGCGAGGTATGTTCCTACCTGTAGGGCTGTGGCCTTGTTGCATTCTCAGAGCACCATTTACATAGACTTAAATGTGAGTGGTACACCTTGGAGTTATTCAGTGGCTGTAGACATGTGAAGACCTGGACATAGGGATTGTGTCTGCAGAGGCGTTCTTGGGCTATCTTTTGACCACCCTAACAGGCACTGTGCTACTCTTCATATGAGCAGGTTCTCACCTCATGAGAGAATCTGCTATTTCTCGCCTCACCTTAGCAGCTGCCTCCCTACTCCAGTGGTAGTGATTTAAAATGTATTAAGTGGTATAAGCTTACTATGAGTCAATAGTCCTATGAGGGCTCTCTTTCTCTGCCAGGCTTGGTCTTCTAGGAGGGCAAAAGTCTCGTAGAGCTGGAAGGGTGGGGTAGGATAAAAACAAACCACCCTACTCCTCTTTTTTGTATTAATGGAATACAGTAGTGAAGGACCTCCTGACTAGAGTTATAGAAGTGTATACTCTCACTGAGCCATGTTTTCAATATGGCTGCCAACAATCCAGCAAATAAAACAACCTTCCCTGAGGCCCAGAAGCTTTGGGACAACCCCAGAGCACCTGAGGGTGAGCCATATTCCCAGAGCATCAGGGAAGTATGTTCTCAGCTTGAGTCTGAACTGATGAGGGGTCATGTCCAACCTGCTGTCCTCCAAGTATTCTGACTTGCTCTGGTGATCAGGGGTCCAAAATTTCCTGTGAGTCTTATCTCAGAGGAGAAACTCCTATTTTTGTTATTACTTAATGATTTCTTTTTACCGTGACCACTTCAGATGTGATTTGCAGCATGTTATGATGAAAGCAGAAGTCTAGATAGCCAGACTTTTCTCTCGATTCTGCAATCTGGGAGGAACGGGCCACAAGAGCCTTGGTTTAATGAGCATCAGTCAGTATCACAGACACCGTCCTTGTTAGTGGTTCACAAAGATGCAGACACGTCCCCTATCCTCTTGTTTTCCATTCTTGCCTTTCAGAGGTGTCGAGAGTGGAATGTTAAAGCACAGTGTCTGCAGAGGTGAGGTCATGGGGCTGAGTGCTAAGAGCTAGGTGTGGAGCATCCTGGAGATCTGGCTTATTTTATGACTGAGACTCTGGGAAACTTGCAAATTGAATGGTTTCATCTATTAGCTGTCACAGCTGGGCTTCTGAGCAAGGTTGAATAACTGAGAAATGGAGCCTG